>NW_018247580.1:82570-95312 GCF_001263595.1 Phalaenopsis equestris
ATAAATGTTCTAAACATGAGTCAAATGAAGTTACAAACACTAAAAAATCATCCATGAATACTTCAATCACTTTTTCAATTAAATCACAAAAAATTTCCATCATACATCTTTGAAATGTAGCAGGGGCATTACATAGACCAAAGGGCATCCTTCTAAAAGCAAAAGTACCATAAGGACTGGTAAAAGTTGTTTTCTCTTGATCCTCAAAAGATATTTGTATTTGTTGATAATCAGTATATCCATCCAGAAAACAAAAGTATTTATGCCCAACTAGTCTATCCAACATTGATCTAGAATGGGTAATGGAAAATTATCTTTCCTAGTGGCATGATTTAATTTTCTATAATCAATGTATATTTGCCACCCTGTAACTTGTCTAGCAAGTATTAATTTACTGTGTTCATTCACAGTTACAGTTACTCCTCCTTTCTTAGGAACACAGTGAATTGGACTAACCCATGCACTAACTGAAATAGGGTAGATAATTCCATCATCTAACCACTTTAAAATTTCTTTCTAAACAACTTCTTTCACAACAGGATGTTGTCTCCTTTGAGCATCAGCCCTAGGTTTACAGTTATCTTCTCTATGAATTCTATGCATATTAATTGAAGGACTGATTCCTCCAATATCAACAATTGTCCATCCAAAGGCTTTCTTAAAATTTTTCAAAATTTTCATCAACCTTTCTTCTTCTTCCATCATTAATTTTGAGGAAATTATAATTAGTAAAGTAGGGGAATCTTCAAAAAAGGCATATTTTAAATGTTTAAGAAGTACTTAAACTCAAGTTTTGGTGGTTTTTTAATTGATGGACAAAATGATTTATCTTTGTCTATCTTGTCAAAAATTTCAAAACTTTCAAAAATTTCATTCAAAACTTTCTCGAACATAGTTTGAATCTTCCTTAAAAAGTTCTTCACATCAATCTAATTCCTCTTCTTGCTCGTGTTCCAAAAATTTTTCTTCATAAGTTATTTTGAAATGACTTTCACTAAGATATCTTATAACATTCATTCTATAACATTCATTATCTTTACCTCTTGTAAGATATTTCATTGAACTTGAAATATTGAAAGTAACTATTTGATCATTGACACATATTGTTAATTTCCCTTTTTGCACATCTATCATTACTCTTCCTGTGGCTAGGAAAGGTCTCCCTAAAATGATAGGTATCTCTTTATCTTCCTCCATATCTTACACAATGAAATCAGTAGGAAAGATAAATTGATCCACTTTGACTATGACATCTTCTATAACTTTTTTAGGGCATGTAATCGAACGATCTGCTAATTACAGAGCTACATTAGTAGGGGTTATTTCTCTTAATCCTAAACATTTAAATATTGATAATGGCATAAGGTTAATGCTTGTACCTAAATCACATAGAGCTTTCATATAGAGCTTTCTCATATAATCTGTCTCCAAATGCACATGGAATTGTAAAGCTACTAGGATATTTATGCTTTTCAAGAAGCTTTTTTTGAATTATAGCACTACACTCCTCACTAAGTGCAACAATCTTATTATATTCAAACATCTTTTTCCTATTGAGAATATCCTTCATAAACTTTACATAGCTTGGCATTTGTTCTAAGGCTTCATCAAATGGAATATTAATTGTAAGCTTTTTAAATAGTTCTAGAAATTTTGAAAATTACTTATCCAACTTCAGCTGATGAAGTCTTTGAGGAAATGGAGGTGGTGGTTTTTCCAAATCAATTTTCAGCGGAGAAATAGGTCTCGCAGAATCTTTTGGAGTGTCCTATTTTGATTCTTCAATTTCTTCTCTCTTTACTTCAATTTCTTTTTGAACCCTACCTTCCAACTCTCTTCCGCTTCTAAGTTGAATGGCTTTTACTTGCTCTTTATTATGGTCTTTTGGATTTCATTCAGTATTACTCGGAAGTGTTCCTTGGGATCTATTAATTTATAAATTTGCTATTTGCCCAAGTTGATTCTCAATATTTCTAATTATAGCTCCTTGACTTTGTAATTGGTTTCCCATTTGTAACACCACTTCTTCTATAGACAACTTCTTCTCCTTAAATTGTGTATTACTGTTGAAACCTAGAGGATAAGTAGATCTATATTTATACCCCCTTGATTGTTCCAGTTTCCTAATGGTTTTACTTGGTTGTTCCCCCATTGCTGATTATTACCACCAGAATTGTTATTCAAGTTAGTGTTGGGACGGTTTTTCCAACCTGGAATATAATAATTTGAATATTGGTTATTTTGCTTATTATTTATGGCATTCAAAGTTTCTAATGATGCTTGAGAATCTACCATTTGGCGTAATGAATTCTCTTCTATCATGGAATCTGGTTGAGAAAAATTCATTCCAAATTGGTCTAACTTCTTTGAAATTGCAGTAACTTGATTTGCTAACAAAGTAAATGAATAATATTCATGAATATAGGCTACTTTCTTAGGATTTACCCTCTCAAAAAGCCATTGAAAATTATTGGTAGTCATTTCTTCAATTAAAGCATGAGCGTTCTGAAATGGTTTTGACATCAATGAACCACCAGCAACGGCATCGATAATTCATTTAAGAGATCCAACTGATTCATTCATTATAAAAAGTTTGAGTTTGAATTATTAACCAATCTGGTATAACATGGTGTGGACACTTTCTTAAGAGTTCTTGAAATCTTTCACATGCTTCGTAAATATATTCCCCTTCAAATTGATTAAAAGATGTAATATCATTTCCAAGCTTTACAATTTTTATGGTGGAAAATATTTAGCAAAGAAATTTTTGTGCTAAATCACCCCAAGTTCTGATAGATCCAAGTGCTCATGAATTCAACCACATCTTAGCTTTATTCCTCAGTCAGAAAGGAAATAACCTAAGTCTTATGGCATCATCTGATACACCATCATATTTAAATGTAGCACATAGTGCACAATTCTAGAAAATAGGCGAGATGTAAATTTGGATTTTCAGTTGATGATCCCCCAAACTTATTATTTGATACCATTTGGATAATAGCAGGTTTAAGTTCAAATGAATTAGCCACTACAGTAGGTTTTTGAATACTACAATGAATTTCATCTACAGTAGGGTTGGAATAAACTCTTAAAGGTCTAACTCTTGATGAATTTCAGCATTTTGATTATTTTGGTTTTCTGTAATTTTTTTGGATTTTTCAAGAGTTTTAATTTTTTTGGTCTTTTTGATTTTTTTAATAGTTCTCTCTAATTTAGAATCGTAGGGCACTAGTCCTTCAGAACCTGAACTACGCATACACTAACATAAAATAAAATAAAACTAAACACACATAAAATAAAATACAATAATATAAAGTTTAAATAAGACTTTATAAAAATAAAACTTTGTTTTTAAATTAATAGATTCTTTACAATTTTCACTTCACTTCCTGGCAACAGCGCCAAAAACTTGATCCCGAAAATGTTTATATGCAACAGTACAACAATAATTCTGATTATATTTTTCACTTATATTTCCTTATTTCGCAATAAAAAAAAAACTTGATCCTGAAGAAAAATAATAATTTAATTATTAATTTATATATATTGGGAATTATGCAAGTATATGTATTGTTATCAAGTAATATAGGACTTTTTTATTAAGACCTAAATATCGAACCTATAGGGAAGACATGCAATATGCACTTTTTGGAAAACTTTCTATTTTTAAACAGATAATTATTTAAACTGAAGACATTTTCACAGTAAACAAAGTTTAAATATTTTTGGCAATTTTAATATTTTGATAAAAATAGAACAAATGTAAAAAGATAACTTGAGTTTTTAAAGATGAAAAACCCTAAATATTAAATTATCTTTCTCCTTATCATGAATTAGTTATGAGTATAGAAATTATGTTGTGGAAGAATGCATATTATGTTGTGCCAAATAGGAGCAATAATATTCTTTAAATTTACTAGAGATGCTATAGGAACTTTAGCTAATTTAAAGTTTGAATAGTTCTAAAGACCGGCTAGGTAGAGAGGCCTTTGGTTCCCTTTGACTCCCTACACCTTGGGGCTAACATCTCATATCAAAACCTAAAATAATAAACCAAATTTGGGGCTTTAACCTGTTACTTTAAATTTTTCTAACTCTACACCCTTCAATGAATATTTCCCTATTTATTTACACTAAATTATATGAATTACATTCTCATTCATACAACATCATGTGATTCTTTTCAATTGTCTGCTGAGACAATACCAGCCCGGTTCTTACATGTTCTCACAACACATCTTCTCACAACCAATTTTAACATCTGGATTGGCCTAATCAAGAAGTAAATGAATTACTTGGATTTAAATCATCACAACTAATTCCAATATTAATGATCAATACTCTCCACAACTTCCATCCAACACTTAATTAATTATCATTTTAAGAAGAAGGATAAAAAAAACTACTCAAAATCCATGGAAAAAACCAAACCACACTTTAGTTTAAAAGTAGAAATCATTGTCAAACCAACAACAAGTATCAATTAAAACTAAAAGTAGTCTACAAAAAGATAAAAACTTATCTCAAGTCCTCCACCAAACTCTTGAAGTTCCTTTGAATCTCTTCTCTTTTACAACACTCTCAATATAAAATTAAAATAAAAAAGGATAAATATGTAATAAATATGTGGTACCTGAAAATCTCTCCTACCAACTCCCCAATTTTAGAACTTTCAAAACTTTCCCAGTACTTTCAGGACCAATTTCAAATTCTCAATCTTATTTCTTTTATAATTCTCCAAAAGGTGCTTTGGTATTTCTTCAAAATGTGTCTTGATTCGATGTATTTTCCTAAAAGATGCATCCTTTTGTAATAAAAGATGCATCCTTTTGTAATTGCATCTGTTCGCAATAATTTTCGTCCATGGTGGTTGTAACCACCTATTAAGTCAATAGATACCTCAAAAACCTCTTCAAAACTTGTAAAAACCAAATTTACTCATCCAATACCTACCAATCATCCAATAACTACCACTGGCATTTAAGCACGGGGCCTCTGTTGCTTAGGTGCACCGTTCTCTGTTTAACTGAAGCTTAAGTGCCAGATCTGACGCTTAGGCTCCAAAACACTTTTTCTCGGTCTTCCACTATTTGCTCTAAATTTGATCCTTTTTCACTCCTTTAAGAAATTTTCACCTTTTTTCCTTATACCTGATCCTTATAACTGAAAGAAAAACACAAAGATACCTTCTATTAAAGAACAATATCTATAATATATGTATAAATTTATGTCTAAAAATACTATATATTTTAGGCGTATTAACATGCACTACATACAATTCTTTAAGGTTATTTTAACAAAATGTGTGATTCATATTTTGAGTTAGTTAATTCGGTCAACATGACCACTTACGTCATTTTAGGACTGCATCGGTGCAATAGATTTAACAAAAGTTGATGCACGAATTCCAAATGATGATAAAGCTGCATTATTGGCAGTTGTGGAGTACCAACATAGAATGTTATGGAGATCTACGATTTCAACATGTGTTTTACATTTGTCAAGCCAGGTTGGAAGGGTAGTATGCACAACAGTAGAATTTTCAAGAGTGAAACACGGAATACCCATTACATCTTTTCGCACCCTCCTCATGGTATGTTGCATAATGAATTAATTTAAGTTCTCCTTTTGTACATGTTGAAGTTAAATTGAAGAATAATTCCACAAAAATATTATTTGGTTGACGTCGGGTATCCATTGCAACGAGGTTATCTTAAACCATATATGGGCAGCAGATATCACATACCCAATTTCAAGCAAGCAAGCAAAGTTACGCGGGGCCGATAGGAAATGTTTAACCAAATAAATTCATCCATATGAAGAGTGATCGAGAGAACTTTAGGAGTGCACAATATGCCACCTTAACCTTTTCCAAAACATGTCCAATTGTTATGGCAACGATGCCACTCCACAATTTTATTCGACGTCAGCCTTCCCAAATTGATGCTGATCCCTAATCCCACACCTAATCAGGATTACATGCCTTTCTTTTGTTCTGTCACACCTATTCCCATGCAATCATAATTTATGGGGCATTTACAAATATATCATGCTACACTCATCAATACTCTTCGAGGTTCTAAGGTATTAATTATTTTTCCTTCTGCATTTACTTATATACCACTTGAACTTTATATTTTGCTCCACTGATTGAGCTCAAAAGAAGGAGTAATGCTCTCTAAGGTTATTTGGTGGAAAAAACTTCATGTTAAGCTGATCAAAAGAATTCAAGGATTTGGGAGAGCATGCCTTTCATCTATTTTGGCAGAACTAATCCCTTAGAATGATGTTATTAAGGGATTAGTTTATAAATATTATCAGATCTCTTCTTATCAGATAAATAAATACATAAGAGTTGAATGAAGTGTGCATTGGCTTAAAAATATTGTCAGATTGGTTCTTATCCACTGAAGCTTCTTTGCATGTAATTTCCTTATATTTTCTGTAAAGCTATGACGTAAGACATTGCTGGGAGTTTGGGTTCTAGTGAGGCACTCTAGGATGGATCAACCTTTTAAGCAACCATTGATGTCATTACCACGGAAATGTGCTCTCTTTAAAATGCAATTAAAATTGAATGCAGTCCAATGGGGCTGTGTTGGAAACCTGTAAACATTAACTGCAATTTCTTTGGGGCTGATTTCGAAACCTGTAAACATTAAGTACAATGAATATTAAATGACATTCTATGAGGCTTCTAGTTGCTTTTATTATAATGGATGAATTTTCCTGTTAATGAAGTTCTATGTGGTTGCATTTTTTTAATGTAGCTCTAGGTGTTTTTTTCCTTGTTATAACATGGGAGTGGCTTTGCCTAATGTTGCTGCAACTTTTAGCATTGGGAAAGTCTATGATTGCATGGGTAAAACCTGAACTTCTATCTTCTATCACTTAAACTTTCAAATATACATACATAGACATTTACTCAACTCATTCAACTGACCAGAAGAGATCTTGCTCTCCAAGGTTGTTTGGTGGCAAGAATGAAATAGGATTTATAACTTTATTATTAAGCTGCTTGAAAGAATTCAGCAATTTGGGACAACACGACTTTGTTCTATTCTGGCAAAGCTACATGGAAGGCATCATTTTATTTTTTTTCACCAGGAAAGGAATATGTTGTAAATGTATGAAAAAGTTCTACTTTTCACTCTTAGCATTGACAATGAGATTGTTGATTGGAAGCGATGTATATTTTTGTTTTATTAAACTAATGAATATATTTGATTCCTTTTATGTGGATGTAGTTCAGCATGACCAAACCACATTTAATCCTTTGTCTTTATTGGTTTATTTAATTTGTTTTATTTAGTCTCTGTAAATTGAAATTCATACTTGTATTGATGGATATCTCAATTTCTTATACCTTGTAAATGTTCACATTCAATGTATATCACTGTCATACTAATAAAATGGGGCATTTACAAAAAAAGATCTTGTTACACGCGCAATGTTATTTCCTCTTCTGTTGCACTCAGGAGAAGATGAACTCACGAATTTTTGAGACATCTCAACAAATACTCTGTCAGTGTGGCCTCCAACCTGATTATTTACGTCACGTCAACCACATAGCTACTAGAGGAAGTTCTATACCTGCCCACGGAGCATTGCCAAACAGTGCAGGTTCTTCCATTTGGCAGACAGTTTCATTGATTCCCCAGATAATGTTGATAAAAAATGGAGAACATCACTTGAGCAAAGTCTAGCATGAGAGCTACATCGTGTTAATGTGAAGAATAATATACTTATCTTACTTAGTGTCGTTGTAATAATTGTAGTGTTTTTTTTTTTGCTCTCCTTATGCTATCAGAACTTGAGATGTGTTTATGTAATTAAGGACTATCATCATTGAAGTCTCGACTTAACAGTGGTCAGGTACCCCCTTAAATCTTTTATTATGTAAACGATGTATTTTACTTATGATATATAGCATACATGTGTACTACAATTTGCAGTCTATTTTTTTAGCAACATTTATGTTTACATATCAATGATCTAAATGAAAAATTAATGTATTTGTGTTTGAGAATCAAATATTGATATTCATAACTTTTGACATTTATATGTTATAGAAGTGATGAGTGAAAGTGTATTTCAACTTGGGAAAAAAATGGGCACGCATCCCTTCAGTTGGCTTTCTTTAAGTTTCCATCGATATTTGATAAAAAATAGTTAAATTGATTAGTTCATTAATAATATGTTAAATCCTGAATGAAAATATATTTTTAAAATAATTATGCCACTGAACATAAGAGCATTCCTATAACAAGTCTTTTATTTTATATGCTCACCTATCTAAAAAGTTAACATTTTAAAATATATTAATCAATCCCATAAATTTTTTGAATAAAAATTACTAAATAATTACCAAAAAATTAATTTATTACATAATTAACACGTTGAAGTTCCACTAATTTATTACAAAATAAATTTTGCTTTTGAAGTTTCAACAGTTTTACCAAATAAGGGCAGAATTGTTATAGGAATACTTATTGACACTTCTAAAAGTTTAAATAGTTTTACCAAACAATGGCAGAATTGTCATTTTCCTAGAAATACTTATTCTACAGTTTTTTTCACATAGCTGCACCAAACAAATAACCAGGTTCCCTACAGCTGCTTTCCAGCAGCAGCTTTCTGAGGTAGCGCAGCTACAGCTAAAAAGCTGGGAAGCTGTAGCTGCCCTAAATAGAACCTAAGTTTAGAAGTGTCAAAATATAGAAAGTTCAATTTTCCTTCAAAACATACAAGAGATTTTAAAGTGCTCTGAGCATGACCTTATACCACTTTGAAGATTTCTTCAAATATTTTGATTTCATTTTGAACTTATTATATCATTCTATTAATCATCCAAGGTTAAGCTAAGGTTGTCCCATTGCTCAAGGAAACTTGAGGTTCTATTTTTCCCAAGGCTAAGAAACTCAATTAATCAATCAATATTTCATTTAAAAGTTATGTGGGTAAGTGCCCCTACGGCAAATTGTGGTAACTAAAGGTTTTAGTTTCCAAAGTCAAAATTTGGGTTGTAGTGTAAAGAGGTGTTAATCATCAATCATGTTATCTTCTAAATCTGATCAAATGAGTTTAAATGCCGAGCCTGTGTCACTACCAAGCCCTGAATAATCAAAATAAATGAAATGGTAATTAACAAAATCTTGTTTTAAATAGCATGCTTTCTTATTGGAAATTCACATTGTCATCAATCATGGGCTTAAAATTAATGGAGTATTATCTTCCTGAGTCAAACCCATCACTTAAGAATCATTTAATTTTGATTAAGCCCTGAATAATCAAAATAAATGAAATGGTAATTAACAAAATCTTGTTTTAAATAGCATGCTTTCTTATTGGAAATTCACATTGTCATCAATCATGGGCTTAAAATTAATGGAGTATTATCTTCCTGAGTCAAACCCATCACTTAAGAATCATTTAATTTTGATTGACTTCCAAGTCATGATAATCAAGGAAATTACAACTTTTTTCTTATTATGGAAAAGGTAACAAGTGAGTTTCTACGTTTTAATCCCATTGTATTTCAATCATTAAAAATGTCTAATAGGATCCAGATTACCCATATTCCCTTTAATTAATCCTAAAGTTTGACAAAGGTACCAAAATCTAAAGTTACCCTTTTACCTTTGGGGCTCTTCACTTCATAACTTATTAATCAAAAATCAATGAGTTGGAGAGTTTAGAGTGTCATATTCATGGGTGAATTAAGACATCACAAGAGAAAAACATGGTTTTTAGAATTTACTTTAATTTAGAAAATTATTTAAATTTAGAAATGCAGTATTCTCTAAATTGATTTTACTTAACTATCTAAAATAAAGTTTTTATTCATGAAAAAATTATTAGAGGTCCCCTTAGGTCAGAGAAACACTTAGACAAATTTACATAATTTTTTTTTTTTTGAATTAAATTCCCACCATTATCATTTGATTTTTTTTTTGAATTAAATTCCCACCATTATCATTTACTTATGAATAAATTTAAAAAATTCAATTAAATGTAAAATAATGTTTTAATTGCCAAAATTATCTTTTTATTTTTATTAAACTTCTCTGAGTTCAGAGAACTCAGAGAAAAAATTTGGTGTTTTTATGATTTTTAATTTATTTATTATAATTAACTTAATGAGAAAATAATAAAAAATCACTTTTAAGCCTTTAAAAATTTATTTTTAACTTATACTTATGAATAAATTTAAAAAATTCAATTAAATGTAAAATAATGTTTTAATTGCCAAAATTATCTTTTTATTTTTATTAAAATTCTCTGAGTTCAGAGAACTCAGAGAAAAAATTTGGTGTTTTTATGATTTTTAATTTATTTATTATAATTAATTTAATGAGAAAATAATAAAAACTCACTTTTAAGCCTTTAAAAATTTATTTTTAACTTAGAAAAATTAGGAAAATAATCCTAATGTGTTTTATGTAATCAGAAAGCAATTAGTCACATTTTGAAATATTTTTTGTATTTTAGAAATTTTTAAGTTTTTTTAAATTATTTTGAATTTAAAATATAGCTCAAAAATAAAATATTTTATCAAAAATAACTTTTACTTTTCCTAAGTGCTCCTGATCACAAGGAACTCAAAAAACAACTTTTCATAACTTTTCTAAGTGTATTTAATTTAATAAATTATTTTTATACAAAAATACAAGGTTTCTTAGAAAATCAACTTTTGTGCTTAAACTTAGTCAAATAATTTTTAAAATTTTACACTGGGTAAACATGGTTTTTATACACAATTTGGAATTCATTTTGATAATTTATTATTAGCCTTTAATTTACATAAATTGCTACAAGATCTATAAACTTAAGCAAATATAGAAATTTAAAAAATTATTTAAACCATAATGATATTTTTCCTAAGCTTCACTAACCATAAGAAAGCTATTAAAATTATTCCCATAAATTTCCAATTAGTTTTTTAATTTATATAATTAAAATAAGTCAAAGTAGTCATCCTAGCTTGAAATTTAAGGCTAGAGACACACAGATGTCCTCTAACCTTGAAAAAATCAAATGACATAGCCTCTATAATGAGGACTGAACCCTAAAATTTCAATCCATGGTGAGCAATGCTTGATCATAATGAATTAAAATACTATAGAGAGTGTTTAATTCATTAAAAATTAGAGATTCATTAAATAATTTTTATACTTAATCCAAATTATTCTGCTCTGTTTCCTCAACAAGTGAGTATTTTTTTTTATTTTTAGGATTTTTCTAGAGCAAGATATGGATTTTCAAAGTTTTGGTATTTAAATAAACAAAATAAATCGATATTTTTCTATTTAAATGTGAGGCGCCACCTCAACCTATGGCATCTCCGACGCTCCACGCGACACTCTGCCATTTGACACTACATCCACCTCAGTTGTCACGCGGCCCGCCTTTTCGTACCAAGAGTTGGTTTAGCTTAATCTCCTCCGCCCATCAAACAAATGTGTGATCAAACGGCTCCCCGTTATCATGTCCAAATGACATAATGATAAACCAAAATAATGTACAATTTTAAATACCTATTTTAAGTTTCTTTTTTGTGATATTGCACTTTAAAGAAGGGTATTTTTGTATCTTTGTTGTAGGTATATCATTTTTAGGCATTTGGAGTGAAAATGGCGAAAAGGACAAAATTTAAAGCAAAAAGAGCTAATTTTGGATTCTAGCGCATTATGCGCCAGATCGGCACATGATGCTCCAAAATCTAGAGAACTGAGACATGATGCGCCAGAACAATGCATGATGAGCCAAGGACTACTTTTTCAAATTTACGCAAATTTCAAAAGGACACTTATTCTACACACCTCTTGGAGTAATTTAATGCATCTAGTCACTTTGGAAGGTTTCACTTTGGAAGGTTCTTTTTGGAAGGTTCTTTTTTGAAGGGATATGATTCTTGGATCCAATGGCACATCTTTTGAATTCAAAAGAGTTGACTTTTGGAGGAATATTTGGAGGTAGTTTTGAATTCTTTTCCAAAGGAGGCATCCTAAAATAAAAGAAGAAGGCTTCTTGTATTTGTGTGTGTGATGTGAGGGAGGAATAGAAAGTGCCGTGAGTTAGAGAGAGAGAGAGAAGAAGAGATTTTCTTCTAGGTTTGTAAGAGGAGATGGAAGGTGAGATATTTCTTCTTCATTATATATCTAAGAGAGAATTGAGAGTGATTGTAAAGAGGGAAAAGCTTGGAGAGAACTTCTAGGGATTTTCTTGGGAAGGATTGTGAGATAAGTTGCATTTATATTTCTTTTGTTTTGAAAATTTATTTTTATATTTGAAATTCATGTTTTATTGTATCCTTCTCATGAATTTTGAGTAGTTTTCTTTATCCTTCTCCCTACTTTAAGGATATGGTTTTGTGAAGAATAAATTTCATTTTCCACGGCCTTAAATGATTATAATTTGTGAGGATTTGAACTTCGATCTTCATTCACTTTTCAATCTGGCCAATTGAAATGTTAATACTTGTTGAGAGACGTTCTTAAATGAGATATGATTTCTACAACATAGGGAGAATCACACTTGATTTCATTAGATAGTATGTAATCCATGTGACTGGGTGCAAATAAATAGGGAAGTATACTTTGTTAGATGAAAAATTAGAGATTTTAAGGTGATAGATTAAAATCCCCAATTTGGTTTAGTTGATTGGAAACTAATGTGAGATTGTTATCCCTCATGGGAGGGAGTAGTGGGAGCTTTGGAGTGGACGGCCGGCACCTCCCCC
>NW_018247580.1:95373-116632 GCF_001263595.1 Phalaenopsis equestris
AAAGAGGGTAAAGAATAGGATTGCTCCTATTTGGCACAAAACAGTTTTTATATTTTTTTCTTATCTATATTTTCAAATGATTTCAATTTCTTTACAAACCATATACTCATTGTAAAGGGGAAGCATGCTTTTTAAAATTTTAAATTTTTTTCACATCAAAAACTTTGTTTAATTTTCGCAATTTTATTTTTGAAAGTTTAGCATTCAGTTCAATTTAATTTCTGTAATCTTACATCTGCATTTTATTTAACATTCATCTGAACATTCACCTGAGTAATCAATTCTCAAACTCACTTTACTTTTATTTTTTGCTTTTGTTATAAAATAATTTTCATAATTTACTTTTGGATTATTCAACTGCCCTGTGTGATTGATATCTAGGACTCCATTAGGGCCCTTTATTACTTGAACGATACGTATACTTGCATTGATATCAAAAGGGATTTGGCAGTTTAAAAAGAGTTTTAAAAAATAAATTAATTTATAGAAAGTATTTTGTTGGGATTATATTGCATATTTATTATAATTTTGTGTGTATTTTATGTGTATCAAGTTTTTGATGTCGTTGAGTGGTGTCAACATCATAAATATTTGCATATAAAAAATCTGGTATCAAGTTTTTGGCGCCGTTGCCAGGGAACTATCAGAAAATATTAGTATTTTATTTTATTTTCTTTTAAAAATATAAAAAAAAGAGTGTTTTTAGTTTAATTTGAATATTTTCTTATTTTAGTGTGTTAGCTTATTTTTAATTAATTGTTTTAGTTTGTTTATGCATAGTGTAAGGTCTGAAAATTTTGTACCTTATGATTCTGAGATAAAAAGAGCTATTAGAAAAATTCGTAAACAACAAAAAGAGAAAGATCAATTTAGCAAAATAGCTTGCAATTTAAAGAATGTTGAAATTGAAAATGAACATCATTAGAGGCCTTTAAGAGATTATGTTAATCCTTTGACAAATAAAATTCATTTGAGTATCCATTACACTGCTGTAGCTGCCAACTCATCTGAACTTAAGCCTGTTATTATTCAAATGGTACAAAATAATTAGTTTAGGGGAGCACCTACTAAAGATCCTAATTTACACATCGCTATTTTTTTAGAACTGTGTGCTACATTTAAATATGATGGAGTGTCCAGTGGTGTCGACAGACATAGACTTTTTCCTTTTTCACTAAGGGATAAAGCTAAGATGTGTTTAAAGTCATTAGCAACTTGGATCTATAAAAAATGGGAAGATTTATCACAAAAATTCTTATTTAAGAACATCTCACCTTCAAAAACTACTAAGCTTAGAAATGATATCACATCTTTTTGTCAGTTTGAATGGGAATCAAATTATGAAGCCTGGAAAAGATTTAAAAATCTCTTTAGAAAGTGTCCACACCATGCTTTGCCAGATTGCAATAATTTAAAATTTTTATAAAGGGTTGGTTGGATCTCTTAGATCGATAATTGACATTGTTGTCGGTGGATCATTAATATCAAAACCATTAGATGAAGCATATTCATTAATTGAAGAGATGGATACTAATAATTTTGAATGGCCCTCAAAAAGGGTAAATCTAAAAAGAGTACCTAGTACTCATGATTCTGATGCTATATTTATTTTAGCTCCCAAATAGCTGCTATATAACATAATATAGACCAATATAGAATGAATTATTCTCAGACAGTAGCTATGCTTGAGGAAAACTCATTGGGACAAATGATAGAGTCTCAATCTTCTTATGATACTTTATATGCAATAAAAAATCGTTCTAATAATCCTTAAGCCAATTATTGTAATCCTGGTTGGAAGAATCATCCAAATTTTAGTTGGAGTAACAATAATTCTAATGTTGCAAATCCTCAATGAGGAAACAACACTGCGAACCCATGAGAAACTCCAACAATCAAGGGAACCAAGCTTATAAACCTTGTTACTCCCCAAGTTTTAATAATTGGTAGAGCAAGGAGAAAAAGTTGTCAAAGGAAGAATTCATATTACAGATGGGTAGTCAATTAAAAAGTCTAGGAACTACTATAAGAAACATGGGAAATTAATTATAATGTATTGCTACTGCACTTAGCAAAAGACCTCCAGGAACATTGTCTATTAATGTTGAAGTAAATCCTCAAGATCAAAACAAAGAGCAAATTAAAGCTATTCAACTGAGAAGTGGAAAGGAATTATAAAATAGAGTTCAATAACAAGTTGAAGTAGAAAAAGATGAGGTGAAAGATGAGAAATCTGGTGAAGATTTTCATTTTTAGTCAGAAAATCCTACTAAGCCAATGAAAACACTGTAGAAAGACCACCACCTCTATTTCCTCAAAGATTAAAGCAGAAACTTAGAGATAATCAATTTTCGAAATTTTTGGAAATTCTGAGGAAATTAAAGATAAACATTCCATATGTTGAAGCTTTGAAACAAATGCCAAGCTATGTGAAGTTCATGAAAGATATACTTAATAAGAAAAGGAAGTTTGTAGATAATGATACTGTTGCACTTAGCGAAAAGTGTAGCACTATAATTCATAAAAAGCTTCCTGAAATGCTTAAAGATCCTGGAAGGTTTATAATTCCCCGTGTTATTGGCGAATGATTTTATGGAAAAGCTTTATGTGATTTAAGGGCCAATATTAATCTTATGTCATTATCTATTTTTAGAAGGATTGGCTTAGGAGATATTTCACCTACAAAGGTAACATTTTAGTTAGCTGATCATTTGATTATCTATCCTAAAAGAGTTATAGAAGATGTTTTGGTAAAACTCAATATATTATTGTATTATCTTTCCTGTGGACTTTATTGTATTTGTTATGTGTATTTGATATGGACTAAGAGCTTTGATAGATGTACAGAAAGGAGAACTAACCTAAGAGCTTTGAAAGATGTACAGAAAGGAGAACTAACTATGAGAGTTAGTGATCAAGAGGTTACATTTAATATTGCAAAATTAATGAGATACCCTGTAAAAGAGCAAGAGATTGAATGCTTCAGAATGGCTATTAATGAATATTTAAGCCATGAATATTTCAAGAAAACTTTTAAAAAAGAATTTAGAAAGGAATCTATAGATTATCAAGATGAGGATATAATTCAAAATGAATCAATGGAAGTGTGAAAGAGGATAAGGATTATGTTCAGGAAAAATTTGAAATGTAGATCCTACAGAAAGTGACAAGAATTTTATTTCAACAATTGAGAAACCCTCTGAACTAGAACTGAAAATGCTTCATACACATTTGAAGTGCATTTTAGGAGATTTATCTACATTACCTATTATAGTATCCTAAGAATTAACTGATATGCAAGCACAACAGTTGTTCAAAATTTTGAAAAGATTTAAGAAAGCCTTTGTATGGACATTGAGTGATATTAAAGGAATCAGTTCTTCAAATTGTATGAATAGAATCTTATTAGAAGATCAACATGAGCCAATAGCTGATCCTCAAATGAGATTAAATCATATGATGAAAGAAGTAGTAAAGAAAGAAATTTTAAAATGGTTAGATGCTGGAATAATATACCTTATTTCAGACAGTGCTTCGGTTAGTCTAATTCATTGTATTCCAAAAAAAGGTGTAACTCTCGTGACAAATGAGCATAACGAATTATTATGAACAAGATAACTAACTGGTTGGAGAATCTGCATATATTTTAGAAAATAAAACTCTACTACCAATGAGGATCATTTTTTTACCCTTTTTGGACCAGATGTTACTAGGCATAAATATTTTTATTTTCAAGATACATACACCAATTATCATCAAAGACCTATTGCTCTAAAAGATCAAGAGAAAAAATATTTACTAGACCTTTTGGATGTTTTGCCTTTTTGTGAATGCCTTTTGAATTATGTAATGCACCTGTAACCTTTCAAAGATGTATGATGTCAATTTTGAGTGATTTGATTAAAAAATGGATTGAAGTATTTATGGAAGATTTCTTTATGGAAGATTTTTTTATATTTGGAACTTCATTTGAAATATGTCTAAATTATTTTGAACTATGTATAAATCATTTAGAGAAAGTTCTGGGGCGTTGTAAGATGACTAATCTCATATTGAATTGGGAAAAATGTTAATTTTTGGCTGTAGGAGGAATTGTGCTTAGACACAAAATTTCAAAAAAATGGCATGGAGGTAGATCCTGCAAAAATATAGGTTATATCAAACTTACCTCCCCCTACCACAGTAAGAGGAGTTAGGAGCTTTTTAGGACATGCTGGATTTTACAGGAGATATATTAAAAATTTTTCAAAAATTACCAAACCTTTATGCCAACTTCTGGAGAAAGATACAAATTTTGTCTTTAATCAAGATTGCCTTAAAGCATTTGAAACTTTAAAGGAAAAATTGATCACTACTCCTATAATTTTTTTCATCTGATTGGGAGAAACCATTTGAATTAATGTGCAATGTTAATGATTATGTAATTGGAGCTATTTTAGAGCAGAGATCTGATTAGAAGCAGAGATATGATTAGATTTTTAAAGTTATATACTATGCTAGCAAGACTCTTGAAGTAAGACCTTAAACGATGGTCAAATTAATTGCACCACCACTGAAAGAGAGTTATTAGCTATTTTGTATGCTTTTGATAAGTTTAGATCATATTTGATTGGATTTAAATATGTTGTGTATATTGACCATTCAGCTATTAAATATTTGATGAAAAAGAAGGATGCTAAACCGAAATTAATTAAATGGGCACTTCCGATGCAAGATTTTGATTTTGTAGTAATCGATAGGAAAGGGATTTATAATCAAGTTATTGATCATCTATCGAGGCTAGAACAAGAAGAAATACTGGATAGAAAAAGTGATCGATGAAACTATCCATGATGAACGACTTTATGCTGTAAAAGGATGAGAAAAACCTTAGTATGTTGATATTGTAAATTATATTGTTAGTCGTATTGTCGGCATTATTTTTGGTTGGAAGAGTTGCCCATTAGAATCTGTCGGTCGCCAGAATTAAAATATCATTGCCCGTATCAGAAGGACATTTAATTTACATATGTATATATAGTTTAAAGGAATACAAAATCAAACTGACCCTATATTTTTCAAAGTTTAAATGAAAGAGCACTATACCTCATACCCTGTATCTATCCCGAAGGATAAACACAAGACTAGAGGACGAGGCTCGATCAAATAAGCTCGATCAAATAAACTAAAAAATATATGATATCTGTTTGGTCTGCAAAATTTTTTATTTGTCGATTAGTTCCCCTATTCAATATGAAGAATTAAATAGGGTTTATATTAAGCTGGGTTTGGACAAGCTTCTTATAAGGGCAAGCCCCTATGGTTAATTACAACATAGATAACCAAAGTCACCTAAAAAAATCTCGATAACAATCAAGAAATATTATCTTCAAAGATGTCAAAAGGATAAGACTTTTTGACGAAATCATACGAAGAGGCATGAAATTGGAATAGCTCAAATTTGGAACATTTTATTGTAGCATCCAAAGGAGGACGAAGTAGGGCATGTCATAGATTCGGAGGAGAACCTCAGTGACTTCAACTTTGAGGAGAAATTTATATTAGTGTTTCAACTTGCCAAGTTTTTTAGTTTAGGGTTTACATTTGTGTGAAATGATCACACAAATAGCGTAGAAGATGTGAGGATTTAGGTCGTGCCAAATGACAACCTCAAAATCCTAAGACGGGTTAGGGCATATATTGTACAACAGACCTGTACAAATGCCTAAAGATGAGGTGAGGATTTATGTCACATAAGAAAATAACCTAGAAGTCCTATGGCTTTGGTTGTTTAATTCTAAGGAAGGAATGGTTTAGCTAGGGAAGGCATGTTTACCTATTGAAGATGACCATGTTGCCCAACATGTGATCTCCAAGCTCCTCATCATGGAGAGTATACATTTTCTAGTGTTTCAAGTTATGATCTCAAATCAGATGGCCTTAAGGATATAGCTCTTTAAAAATTTTTGGGGGCATGTTAAAGTTGTTTAGATCGTCACCTGTTAAGATCCTACGGTTCCCTCATTTTGGTACCACTATTTTCTATTGGATTCACTTAATTCAAATGAATTTACTAAACTAAACTTAATGAGTTCCGTACTTCCATTTAGACCGTAGGAAGTCTCATTAGCAACTGCAGGTTACTTCCTTCGAGGGATTCCTGAACATCGAATAGAGACGTCTCAATTTAATTACAATTGTTGTTTTGAGATGTTTGTGATTAAATTTTGAGCTGTTTTATATTTTGAATGTTATGGAGGTAATTTTTATCATGCTTGATTTTAGTTTTATTGTTTTGGTTTTACGGCTATCCTATCAGCTTTTATTTTCATGCAGGGTGGCATCGTTGTTTAGTATGCAAGTTTTATAAGCATAAAAGTACAGTGTGGAAAGTATAGAAAAAGATGATATTGTAAACTGTAAAAGCGTACCTGACGAGTCTTCTCGTTCCACCACCTGAAACTCAAAATGTATGTGAGGGCATTTTCATGTGAGGGCATTTTATATAAAGTGAAAAAATATGGTTCTGATGATCTACCAAAATCATAAAACATATTTTGGTGAGCACCTATTAATTTGACTAAGGATGATTTTATTAATAAAAACATCTTAGGATTAGTAGACCTATCCAAAAGGTTGGGAGAAAGAAACAGGTCCATGCTTCCCTCTCACCATCTGGTGGAAAATCTCGGGCTCATTTAAACTTATTATGTCGCTTAATAACTCATCGTGTAAATACCTCTAATGCTCAGTGAACATTGATGTTTCCATTATCCCTAATAGTAAAGGAATCATCACTTGTAATTTAACTTGAGAATTATGTAGGTGAAGACCCTTAAAGGGGCAAGTTAGTAAAGGGGCGTGAAGACCCTTAAAGGGGCAAGTTAGTGTTATTGAGACACTTAGCCAATTTTAGTTTTAATTTGGGCTTGTAGTGTTTTAAAGGTGTCCAATTTCTAGTTACATTCACATTTCTAATCCTTGTTTAATCAAATTTGATTTATCTTAGGTCACTACGAAGCCCTTAAGATCCATGTGGATGTCTTAATAATTTTTAAAAGAAATTGAATTTTAAGTGATGATGATTTAGTATCAAAACTTTTGAATGTCATTTGAATATCAAATGGGGGTATTAAATTAATCAATTATTCACACCCAAGACCATACCTTCAAGTCTTGAATCATTTAATTTGGCGTGCTTCCAAATTTTAATAATCTAGGAAATTTTAAATTTATTCTTTAATTGGAAAAAGTGAGATTTTTTCTACCAATTAATCCCTTGTGTTTCAATCATCCAAATATGTTAATTATGATCAAATGTTACCCATTTCCTTTTCTTGAACTAAGCCTAAGTGTTACATAAGGCCAAATTTCCAAAATTACATCTTTGACTTTAAGGCTCTATCACTTCATAATTCATCAAATTTAATTCAAATGACTTTGCAATACTCATGGGTCAATTAAGACATCAAATGAGAAAATGGGATTTTTCAAATTTTAATCTAATTTATATAATTATTGATATGCAAAAATAGGATTTTTCAAAGAAAATTCAACAACTTGACTAAGGCAAAGCCTAATCCATTGAAGTTTTACTTGAGGTAGACTTAGACCAATGAAACACTTGGGCCAAATTTCATGATATTTTGAGTTTTATTTGAATTATTAGGATTATTTTAAGTTCAGGAGTATTAATTAATTCTAAAATTTTTTAACTATGTAAAATTAAGTTTTATATTTTTATTAAATCCCTCTGAGGTTAAGGAACCCACAGATACAAATTTTACATTTTTTTATTTTTCTTTGAATTTTTGGAATTATTTAAATGAAAAATTAAGAAAATTCATTCTTAGCCTTTTAAAAATTATTTTAAGCTTTAAAATTCAATTTCTTCACTTATAAAGTTAGGAATAATATTCCAATTGCTCCTAAATGCTTAGGAAAAAAATTAGAACATTTCCGTGAATTTTATTAATTTTGTGAATTTATTATTTTTTTAATTAATTAAATATTTAAAAATAAGCTTAAAAATGAAATTTTTATTTTAATTACAATTTTATTTTAGAAAATTTTCCTGATCACAGATGACTCCCAAAACCAATTTTTTCAATTTCTTTGTTGTATTTAATAATTAAATTCATTTTAGTATCAAAATGACATTTAAGTTAGAAAACGAAGTTATGTTATCAAATGAACTTCAAATGTTATGAAATTTTTATGAGGAGTTCTTTGAACTTTAAATCACAGTGGAAAATCAAAATCAAGTCATTTGGATGATTATTTTTCCCAAATTAATTTTTTTTTGTTTTAAGGTTTTGTGAGAGTTAAGTGTGTTCTGAATGACTTGACTCATAAAATATTTTCCAAAGGGTTCTCTGGTCACAATAAATCATCCAAAGTTTCTTTGAATTTTTTCTAAGCAACATGATAATTATTATGATTAATTTATATAAAATAATAGACATAAACTTGAAAAATATGGATCTTTGTCTCGAGGTCTTCTCTGACCTCAGAAAAATCAGAGAATATCCCAAACGATAGAGGCAATAACATGCCAAAATATCAAGCCATGGTGAAATGTTTACATGTATGGAGAATTAAAAGACTGAAAATTCTATTTAATTAATTAAAAATAAGCTATATTTCAAATAAACTTCAAACCATTTCAATATTGTTCTCCTCTATTCACTTAGCAAGAGGGTATTTTTATTTTATTTTTCTAATTTTTCTATGCAATGATATGATTTTTTAAAGATCAGGCATTTAAATAAATCAGAGAATACCCTATTTTTCTACTTAAGCAAGCGGCGCTGACTGGATCCTAGGCAACTCCGAATGGCGACGCAGTGTGCTCCCATTCACTGTGCTTTCCACCCTGGCATGCCATGCGGCCAGCAGATCATGCACCATGAGTTCGTCCTGCTAGATCTCGTCCGTTGGCCAGATAAACTTGCAATTAGATGGCTCCCCATCATCGTCTAGAGCTTAAGATCTCCCTCTAAACTTAAACATCAAATAAACTTCTAACCATTTTTAAAAAGCATAAGATCTCCCTCTAAACGCAAACAAATCTCATGGGGTTTGTTCCAAGAGCTTCATCTACTCAAGATGAAACTATCTATATGGATTATACGGTATGAAATACAATAAATATGTATGGAGAGTAAAATAGGCTTGGATTAGGGTTAAGGTTTAATACCTTTGTCTGAGAGGGGAGGCCTCAATTTGATGGTTGTAGTAGCTTTGATTGGGTCGAACGAATCTCCAGAAGAAGTTTCAGGCCCTGGTGAATTGCCTAGGTATGAAATCGAACAAGTTCAATTTTAGGGGTTGATTGAACTCTATACTAGATGCTATTTGAGAGGGGGCTTCTGTGGGAGATCAACTCCTCTGACTGTAGGGATGGTGTGTGCAAAATTAGTTGACATTTGGTTTAGTGTAGAGCTGTGGGGAAATACGTGCTAGTTTTAACTAAAACTTTGAGCTCAAAATTGAATTCACACAGAGGGAACTAGAGGGAGAAAATGGTGGGCTTGAAGTGAGGAGGTCCTAAGGAGTCTCTAGAAGCAAATTGGTCGAGTTTCCTTAAGAAATTTTTAGCTCTCCCCATTGGCCATGGAGGTGAGATTTAAAAAAAATGGCCTAGGTTGGCTACCAAGGCCAATTGGGGAGTGGAAAATATTGCTTATGTGGAGGGCAGAGAAGCCCTAAAAACCAGTTGAGCTAATTTAGCCTCTAGGTTTTAATTGGGTTGAATTTTTCAATGGTGGCTCAAGGTTTGGCCATTTTCCAATCACCAAGGTTGCTCGTCGGCAAGGGAGTGGTCACCTCCTGGCTTAGGAAGGTCAGAGTGTGGCTAATGATGGTTAACTCCCTATGTAAGTGACAATGGTGGAGATATTTCAAGTTAAGTTCAAAAATGGGTTAAAATCCCTTAATTTTTGTATCTATTGGTCCATCACATGCTTAGGTGCATTTATGATGGTTTAGTCTGATCCTTAGGAGGAGATTAGTGGTTTTGGTATCATTGTCTTGGTGGCCTAGACATGGCTAAGTCAAATTTTATTAAAGGGTTCAATTTGGGTCAAAATGGCTAGATGTTGGGTTTAAGATAGGCTAGCCATGTCAATTGGCCCATTTGATTGATAAGTTTGATTATAAGATTTTGAGATGGTTTGAGGGTTCAATTTGGAGAATTTTGATTATTTGGTCAATTTGGGCATGTTGGGCTAGACTTGGGTCTGGATTAGGCCAGACTTGGGCTAAGTCAAAATTGATTATTTAAAATGGTCAATAGGAGCATCATGAAGAGTTTTCAACATAAATTGGGTATCAATTTTGGGGCTAAGATAATCAATTTGGTGGGATTTTGAGGTATGATCCAATTAGGGTAAAATTGGGGCTTTTTGACTTAGGTCAAAATAAAATGAAATTGAGGGCTAAGGTCAATTGAACGTCAATTTTGTTGTGTAAGATTGTTATGAAGAGTTTTCATAATTAGGCTCAAAGCATGGGCCAATTAAGCTTGGATTTGGCTTAAATTCATCATATGAATGGTGAATTTAAGTTTAGGATTGATATTGAAGAAAATTGGGCCCAAATTGATGGACATTTAAGGTGAATATGAGGAAAATGGCCCTTTAAAGGCAATTTGGGGGTTTTGTTCAAAATGGTCAAATTGGCCAAATTAGGTTCAATTGAACGGTCAAAATTAGTTTTGGAGAGATTTAGAGTGATTTTGGATGTTTTGAAAAAGTTTGGGGTGCCAAGGATATTTTTCTAATTTTGGCAATTTGGGGTATTTTGGTAATTTTAGGTGTTTTTGGGAAATTTGTGTATTTTTAAGGGTTTGAAATGATTTTTGAACAAGTTTGGATATTTGGGTGAATTTGAGGATTTTGACCAAATTTGGGATCGGGGTGTTTAGGTAATTTGGGTAGGTTTGGGGGTGAAAGGTCAAATTGGGCATTTTGGTAGGGTTGGGGTATCAACCACCCTACATGAGCTATGGACCAATGGAATCCCCATTTGGGTCCTCTATATATCGGTCATAGCTAAACCCTAGCCTAGGGCTAGTGGGTTTAGGGGACCATCTAAATGAGTCTTCCAAAGGATCAAGGGATAAAATTCAGCAAATATTGGGTTTAGGGTTGTGAGGGATTATGAGTGAGAGTGAGTGAAAGTGAGTGTCTTAGCTCCAACATCTAAGGTAAACCCTAAGGGCAAGCAGTCCTATGGGAACTCACCTTGAGCTCACATATATTGAGCCACATATATTGAGCCCACCTACTATATATATTGAGCCCACCTACTATGTGCTAGAGGTTCAGACAAATATGTGGAACTTCAACTTGAGTAAGGAGGAGTGTAGAATTTCTAATGGTGAGGGTTCATTTTCTAGTTTTCTATGAATAAGCTAAAGGAAAGTGCTATGGCTAGACCCTAGGCAACTAAAGAGGAAAAAGGAAACCTCAGCCAAAAGTGAGGTCAACAGTGGAATTCCAATAGGTGTGGTGTGTTGGGCAGCTCACCGTGCGTTTTGGCATTGACCTACGAGATCAACAAAACCAATGCAGACTCCTAGGTCAACAGACTAAGAAGGAGGTGTGGAATTGTGTATGCTACTTATTTTTGTTGGCAAATTAGCAAGTTAATATTTGATTGAAGTCAAGAAGTAGAAACTCTTGCTGGGGACTGGAGAGTGGGTTTGAGTTATCGAGTGGGTTTGAGTTAGTTATCAAGTTTCAGGTATTTATAGGGAATGGGAATCAGTATGTAAGTGCAGACCCCGGGGTGGGAATTGAAATTTCAGTATCGATTCAAAAAAGAGAGTCAAATTTAGGTACCAACCTCAAAAGAAGGGAACCAGAGTTTAGGAACTGATCCCCAAATGAGAATTGAAATTTATGTATCAATCTTGAAAAAGGATTGGAAGTTAGGGAACAACCTCGAAGTGAGGGAATCAAAAGTTAGGGACTGACTCTGAAATAAGAATGTAGATTTAAGGATCAAATCACAAAAAGATGATTGAAAGTTAGGGACCGATCTCAAAGCAAGGGAATCAGAAGTTAGGGACTGATTCCAAAATTAGAATTAAAATTTAAGGAACAAATCTCAAAAAGTGGATCGGAAGTTAGGCACCAACCTTAAAGCAAGGGAATCAGAAGTTAGGGGCTGATTGCAAAATGAAAATTAAAATTTAAGGATCAAATCTCAAAAAGAGGATCTGAAGTTAGGGATCGACCTCAAGGCGAGGGAATCAGATGTTAGGGACTCATTCCAAAATAAGAATTAAAATTTAAGTATCAAATCTCAATAAGAGGATCGGAAGTAAGGGACAAACCTCAAAGCGAGGGAATCAAAAGTTAGGAACTGATTCCAAAATGAGAATTGGAATTTGAGGATCAAATCTTAAAAAGAGAATCATAAGTTAGGGACCGACCTCAAAGCGAGGGAATCAAAAGTTAGGGACTGATTCCAAAATGTGAATTGAAATTTATGGATCAAATCTGAAAAAGAGGATCAGAAGTTAGGGACTGACCTCAAAACGATGGAATCAGAAGTTAGGGACTGATTCCAAAATGAGAATTGAAATTCACAAGGAGTTTGTGGTGTTGAACTAATTGATATGTGTTATGTGAAAAGGTTGACATTATTGAGGAAGACATGTGAGATTTTGTGAGATTTAGTGCTGACAAGGATGGTCATATTGTGTGAGCAAAGAGTAAGAGACCTCGAAATTGAGAGAAACAACTCAAAAAATTTATTTTCATTTCTTGTTTTTTTTATCATGTTTAGTTTTTAAAATATGTTTTTCCAAAATTTAATTTTTGTTGGTTTGATTTATTTTTAAAAGAGTGTTAAAGAGAGTTTTTTTTATCATATTTTTTTTATTATCATCAATTTTTTGTTGTTTTTTTCTTTGTCCATTATATTCTTGAACCAACGTATGGTTGATGGCTTTTTTCCATCGCACCAAAAAGAGCAATTGAGCAAACATACATACTTTTGAAAGACATTTCGTTAATCTACTCCAATAAATGTTATAAATTGAGCGTAGGCCAAAGCCTAAAAAAGTACAATTATGTTGACTGCATTAAAGTACATCTGAAAATATCCCATGCCAAATACATATCATAGGCTGAGCATGTCTAATGCATATCATGTCTGTTGCGACGATAATGTAGTAAAAAGGAATCCTCTGAGTGTCTGTCTCTTGTGAGGCAAGCTACAGGATAGAAGTTCCCTTTGCATGTACTTAGAGGTGCAACCCTCTCTTAGCTTGTATGGCAATAGTTCTTCCAATTTCGGCTCCGGTCAAAATCCATATGTCATTTTTTTGTTATCCATCCTCTGAAAAGTTACAGACACCCTACGGTGTGGCACCCCTGGAATGCAATGTTTGGCGACGTCTTCTACGTTTCCTTTAAGAACTAGCACTGAACCAATAAGTAGCAAAATTTCCACGGCTCCTCTGAATTCACTAGGGCCAAATATATCTATTTTTTTTTCCAAATAGAATTTTTCTCTTGCTCATGAATGAGACCGTCCAGAAAGGCCTCAAAGTCCTGCTGGTCAATGTGCAGAGGTATGCAGCTCCTTCATCATATATTTTAATAAAACAACTGTTGAGAATACAATCAACTGGCAGTATGCTCCATTGGACCATTCTTTTAATCGTCCAATTTTTCATAAGGGGTAGCGGTTCTACCTGATCATGTCTTGGAATCCCAAGAGGATTTCCTTATCTATCATTAATAAAGTTGTAACAGCAGCCACATTGTATGGTGATCCTGCCCTTTCCTCGCATCCGCTTTCTTGGCTCAGAATAAGTTCTTTCCATTAGTAGGCCTGCTTGACCCCTATCTCTTAAATTAAAATGCAGTTGAGAATATTTCGTTCATCACTCTTGGAGAAGACCTTGATATATAGCGCCAATCCTTCTAATATGTTGATGAACCTTCCTTGAACTTCTTCTTAGATTTCAAAATTCCTTTTGCATACCTTACTCATCTTATAGTATTCGGCCGTAATGATGATCGGTGGCTGTCAGGGATGTTCCCTCATTTCAATGTCAATAGGAATCCAAACTGGTGTTGTCTCTGTTTGCAGCGGAAAGTATGACTCTGCGTCCGATGGGATATATGGCTCTATACTCAACGGGACATATAGTTTTGCATCCATCGGGTAATCAGTGGTCTGAAATCCATCATTAGAGGATACATATTCCTCTAAAGTACTATAGCACTCAAGGTGTAGTTCATTGCAGTCGGGG
Organism: Phalaenopsis equestris; assembly: GCF_001263595.1. NCBI lineage: Eukaryota > Viridiplantae > Streptophyta > Magnoliopsida > Asparagales > Orchidaceae > Phalaenopsis > Phalaenopsis equestris. The sequence continues at coordinate 109,628 of NW_018247580.1, forward strand.
CACTCCACGAATGCCCCTATAGCTAATGTATCTGCAGGTATCTTGGCGTTGCAGTTCAGGCAACCCGTATAAAGAACGTTTCAAGCTGGTGGTATCTCTGGTTCTGTAACAAATCTGGACTCATCATCTGTAGCAGACATGCTGAAAGAGGTCTCCCTCATGTCTGGATCTTAGATATTCCCTTCAGGGATAGGGGTGAGCAAGTTCTCTCCCCCTATCTGGCTTCTCCACTCTTCGTGTAGGAAAGCCCTATGCTTTCAGCGGTTAGCATTTCTGCACTGACTTCTCCATAATGGCGCATCTGGAAGTCTTTCATTATTTGTAGTGACTAGGCCTCCGGTCAACGTAGTTATCATAGACGATAGGCGACTGGTTCCCTCCATCAGGTCTTGTTGTACTATCACATTTTTCCCCTTTAGTGAGGAACTATCTCTGGTGCTGAACCTGAGTAGTGATGATAGCCCTTGCTTTTCTTGATGGTTAACCACGTCCATCAGAGGCCCTTCATAGCCCATGTTTACTTGACTAAAAACCATACTTCCTTTTCCTCATGGAGTGCAAGGTTCTAGCCATCTTTAAAAGCAAAGATCAGCCTCTGGCCTGACATTTCTCTGCAAATCACAGGAAAAGTATCAAAGAGATGAAACTTAGCCTGAACAAGAACAAAACAAAGTATTTAGTCAAGAAAATTTTTTTTTTATCTTTGTGAGAAACCTTTTTATTTATGAATATATTTTGTTTAATATAGTACAGTATCAAGTTTAAAAGAGAAAATTGAAAAGTTCATATTCAAAAATTTTCATTATGTTGAGGTTAATTTTATTACAAAATTTTTGACTCGGTCACAGACACTTGGCCAAATAGCGAACCCCAAAACAATTTAAATTTCAAAATTTCAAATCAAGCAATGTCAAGCAATGTCAGGTTGCATAGTATGTCTTCTGGTATCGTCCATTGATCGACAACATGGGACTTTCACCACAGAAATCTACTAGTTGGTAGGCTCCTCCTACGTAGACCTTTTTTATGAAAAAGGGTCCCTCCCAAGTTGATTTGAATGTTCCACCTTGCTTGCAGCATGCAAGACTGGGTCTTTTGAGTGTGAGGATAAGGTCACGAACTTAGAATGTCCTTAGGCAGACCAATTTGTCATAATAGACCTTTTTTTATGAAAAAGGGTCCCTCCCAAGTTGATTCGAATGTTCCACCTCGCTTGCAGCATGCAAGACTGGGTCTTTTGAGTGCGAGGATAAGGTCACCAACTTAGAATGTCCTTAGGCAGACCAATTTGTCATAATCTTGTACCAACGTCACTTGTTAAAGCTCCAAGTATTGTTGTGCTTCTAGTATGTTTCCCTCAAGACTCTGTAGTTCTTCAAGTTTGAGTTTTGCACTTTCTTCTATTGTAAGCTGGTTGGTGATAACGACTCTGAGAGATGGCGTCTAAACTTCTAACAGTAGTACGGCCTCAGACCCATACACAAGCATGTAGGGTGTACACTGACTGGGAGTCTTGAACGTCATCCGGGAGTCATCCGGTAGACCCACAAAGCTTCTAAAAATTGTTATGCCAATCTCTTTTCTTTTCATCCAACATTTTCTTTGAAATCTGTACCAATGCCTTTTTGAAGGCTTCAGTCAGGCCATTGCTCTAGGATAGCAAATTGTAGAGTATCTTCAATATATTCCATGTCGATTGATGAAATTGTTGTTTTTTGTGCTTTTAAAGGCTGTCCCATTGTCAAAAATTATTCTTCGTGGTACTCCAGAATGGTAGGTGACTTGGATTTTGAAGAACTAAAGGATTGCTGTGTCGTGACGTCTCGTAACGGCACTGCCTCTACCCATTTAGAAAAGTAATTCGTAGCAAAAAGTGTAAATATGTGTCCTTCAGAGGATTGAACGTCTATCATTCCTATTATATACGTGCCCCGATGCTCGAATGGCCACGAGGCAACGGTTGGGTGTAGTAAATTCAAAGGTTGGTCTAAGACTACCCATGCACCTGGCACTGGTAACTTCTTCTAGTTATATCCATGCAGTCGGACATCATTGCTGGCCAATAATATTCGAGTTTCTTGATCTTCATTTTCATCTTTAGCCCTGACTGGTGAGTGCCACACAATCCGGCATGTACTTATTTAACAATATTCTATGCTTTGGCTCTGCTCAAACATCCTATCCACATCTGGTCGAATGATCTTCTATAGAGGACGTCACCCACTAGAGCGTAAGACATAGCTTTTTTTGTAATGTGATGTGCCTCATACTTGTCCTCTAGCAGCTTTCCAGTATGCAAATATTCTATTAATGGTTTGCACCAGTCTTGATTGATATCAACAACAGTTATCATCATTTCTTCTTCTTTCCCGAGCTGTGTAGGGTTTTGAGGTCGATTCGAGATAAAACTTGTCTTCCTTGTACTGTGACATCAATGGAATCCTCTGGGGGACATGCTAATTCTTTTGCAAGTTTTGTTAGGGCGTCACCATGAGCATTATCTCCATTAGGAATCTGATAGAAAGTTACATTAGGAAACTGCTCCAGTAGCTTCATTGCATATCCGTGATATTCTGCTAGACTTGGTTTCAAATCACCATGAGCATTATCTCCATTAGGAATCTGATAAAAAGTTACATTAGGAAACTGCTCCAGTAGCTTCACTGCATATCCGTGATATTCTGCTAGACTTGGTTTCAAAATATTGTAATGTCCGACGACTTGCTGGATGACGAGTTGTGAGTCGCCATAGATGGCAATGTCTATTATGTCCATCGACATTGCCAACTCTAATTCGGTGATTAATGCTTCATATTCTTCTTCGTTGTTGGGACATGTCTCTTTCACGTGGTATGATAACCTCAACATACCCTTATCTGGCATGAAAAAGTTCAAGCCAATACCTGCATTGCTTGGTATAACTGTGTTTGATCCTTTATCCTTTCTGGCTGATGACGCTCCGTTGAAGTACATCTCCCAGCATTGCGCACTACAGAATTCCATTTGTAGTATCTACTCATCTGGTAGTTCATCATTAAGGGGGGACCTACCTGGAAGTGGGTGTGCAGCGAGAAAGCCTACCAAAATCTGTCCCTTGATAGCACAGAGGGAAACAAAAGTTATATCAAATTACAATAAATTCATTGACCATCTTTCTACCATTTTGCTAGACATCCAGAGAGTGTTGGTCGGGTCATTAAATATTGTAACGGATTAACATTTGAAATTAGGGTAAACTTATGAGAAAGCATGTAATGCCTAAGCTTTTGGGAGACAAAAATAAAAGCTAACAAAAATCAAAGCTAGACAATGGTTCTCAATAGGTGGATACCTTATCTTGGTCGGTATTACGCGGCGACTCAAGTAGTATAGTATATTTTCTTTACGCTCATCATTGACTTGGGCTAAGAGGGCTCCAAGAGAGTCGTCTAAGGCCGCAGTATAAAGTATCAATGGTTTCCCTGAATGGTTTCTCTGGGATAGGGGCTGCCAAGATAGTAGGTGTCATTAAATATTGCTTAACACCCTCAAAGTTCCACTGGCGTCTCTCTTCCCAAACAAATTTGGCAACCTTCTTAGTTAATGCTGAGAAGGGTTGATTCCTACCTGAGAGATTAGAAATAAAGTGTCTCAGATATGCTAATTTTCCTTGGAAGGAACGTAGTTGTTTCAAGGTCTTGCATGGAGGCATTTCTAAGATTGCTTTAATCTTTTCTGGGTTGATCTTGATTCCCCAATGACGGAGAACGAATCCTAGAAATTTCTCGGAGGTAATGCCAAAAGCGCACTTTAAGGGATTCATTTTAAGTTCATATCATTGTAATCATTTGAACACGATTCTCAAATCATACAAATGACCTATTTTTTTGTTTCTCTAAATGACCTAATCATCCACGTAGCATTCCACTATATTGTTAATGAAATCATCAAAAATCTTTATCATTTGCTCAAGCATTCTTCAAACTAAATAGCATCACTGTGTAACAGAAAATTCCAATAGGTTTTCTGAAGGCTGTAAGTGATGCATCCTCGGGAGCCATCTTGATTTGGTTGTATCCCGATGATCCATCCATGAAAGAGAAAATCTCATGTGTCGAAGCGTATCCACCATCATTTATGGTATCAGTAATAGTAATTCGCCTTTGTACACTCTTTATTCAAATCTTTGAAGTCGACACAAACATGGATTTGTCCATTTTTCTTCTTAACTGGGACAATTTTGGCTAACCACGTAGGGTATTGCCCTTCTTTTACAAAGTTAGCGTCTATTAATTTCTTCACCTCAGCGATGACTTCTTGATCTATTTTGAGGTGCATTCTTCTGGGAGCTTGTTTCACTATGGTCATATTTTTATCTACCCCGAGTTTATGAACCGCAACCTCTGCTGACAGTCCCGACATTCCATCATAGCTCCATGCGAAGCTTTCTTTAAACTCTGTCAACAGCTTCATCGTTGAGTAAAAAACTTATAAATGTAGGTTGGGTTTGTTCTTCAGTCCCGATGTTAATTTCTTTTAATTCATCGACAATCAATTTAATTTCCTTCTCAAATTCTGGTGGAGTATCTTCTATTAGCTGATTAGTAGAGCCAACCTCCATATCGAGGAAATCCCCTTCTCATTCATCAGTAACAATCATAGAAAATTCTAAATCATCGACTAGTCTAACTGTACCAAATCCAGGACCCTCTTTTGAGTATAGAGTTTAACTTTTAACATTTCATAATTTTTCAAAAAGTTTTAATTTATCTTTCGACATTTTTTTTTGACAAATGTCCCTGTTGAATTATTTTTTTTACGCAAGGCAAAAAATAACAAAAAGGTAACTCCATTAATTCATTAGGATCATCATCCAAGTTTACATGATTTTCAAGATCAGTAGAGGTAGAAGCATGATAAAAATTGATTGGCTTTGAACCAGCGCTACGGACTTCCTTGACCTCTAAACTCTTGATCTTTTGAGGGAGAATCAGAGTAAGGGTCTTGGTGTTCACATAGTGGTTTATCATATCATAAATCGTCTCATATTCGCTTTTATCTATTTCTTCTAAGGATATCTCATACTGAGGTTTCTTCTATTTTATCATCATTATTTCATCTTTGGAACTGTCTTCATCACCAATGTTGATGGTTGGTCTAGTCCGTTCAATGATTAATTTGATTCTTCCTCGTCCACGTCCCCGGCCTTGACCTCGGGTGCGCGCACTAAAAGCACCACCCCATCAATTTGTGGTAAAAGAATGGTGGAAGGTCAATGAAGCACAGTTAAATGGCCTTACCATTATAATTCTTTTGAATCTTTACTTTTCTTGTCACAATTTCACGAGAGAAAACATATTTTTTTAGAGGCGTGTAGTAGGCCGCATCTTCATAAATATTAACTTCATGCACTGAAAATGCTTATAAATCTTTCTTGATGCAATGTTCTTGTCCCTCTTTGTATTACTTGATGCACAGGTGTAAAGACGATGGAACCATGTTGTGTTCCTGAATCCACGGTCGACCCAGTAGAGAGTTGAAAGAGGTCTCGGTGTCGATGATATGGAATTTATTGGTTTTCACTAGTCCTCAAACCTTCATAAGTAATGAAATTGATCTGAGGGCTCTCTCTTCCTTTTGGTTAAATCCTCTTAACATCATTTTATTGGTCGTAAGCACTTGGGCTTCAATGTCCAAATATGTCAATGTCCGTAGACTCATCAAGTTGAGTGATGCTCCTGGATCTACTAAAACTGTGGACAACACAAATCTGTCAATGTTAAAGGAGATGTAGAGCGGACATTTGTGGTCGGCGGTACCAAGCAGCAAGTCTTCATCTGTGAAGGTCACCCCAGGCTATTCCTTCAACGAGCAAACTTCAACCGAGGATGTGCTGCTCAACTGAGCTAAACAAATCTTTGGCTCGAGCAAGGCTGTAACCAGAGACTCTCTCATATCCTTTGATAGGATCATAGCATCGTAGATGCTTAATTTGGCCAAAAATTTTCTAATATGAGCTAGCACATTGTAATCCATTATTTATAATCCTCCAATTTTCTCTTGGTTATGTGGCTCTTCCACTAGTGGAGGTGGAGGTAGCTTTTCTCAAGTTAATATTTGTTTTCCTTTATCTGTTGGAGCTATTCTTGGGGGTAATACTCTCCTGCTCCTTAAGTTTACTTCTATAATTTCTTCCTATTGGGATATCATTGTCGAATCTTTCGGTGTTCTTCTTTGTCAGAAAGATCTAAGTTGATGGCAAGTGGTGCATCGTGGCACTCAAGGATTGGTTCCTCACTCCTGACGGCGTCGTAAGCGGTATCATCAATGTCCTCTTTGGTCTTGTTAATGAGTACATTAGACTCAAGTATGATTTGAGGATCATTTTGGGAATCAAAATCGAGGCTAGATTGGACAAAATCAGTTATGTTACGACCTTAGAGGGGTAAAAAGATAATCATACAAAGTCAGGAGTTTGAGGATTTTCTTCCCCAAATTTAAGACAACCAATCAAGTTGAGGCAGCCCCTATCCTACCCCCTCTTGTGCTATCAATCTTTGTGGTAGTGTTCTTCTTCTTCTTTGTCTTTAACGATGATGAATCTTTTGGTGAAATCTTCATCTCGGGCTTGGCAGGCTGAAGACTCTGAACGCAGGCTTGTTTTGATGCGGACTAGATCTAGTTCAATATTTTCTTGGGTGATTTGCTCTAGACTGTACTCCATCCATCTTTTCCAGTATACGGGTCAGTCGGAGAGATTAGCTCAGCCAAAATCATATTTATGAAACCTTTTTCAGGTTCTTTTAAATATTCTTTTGGGATCGTTATATTTCCTCCTTTAAGATTCTTCTCGAGCCAATCCTTGAAGATGAAATAATATTCTATAGTGTGTCCAAGCAATCATTGATATGGATAATAATTTAGTTGATCCTTCTTGTCGGCCTATTTAGGTTTCTTTGGATCTGGTAGTCCGAACTCAGATTTCTTCATTAGACTTCTGAACATCTTGGATATTGCTTCATCTTT
>NW_018247581.1:0-306 GCF_001263595.1 Phalaenopsis equestris
GGGTTCAATTTGATGAAATTTAGGGGGTACGGTCAGATTGGGGATTTTAGCTTAAAATTGAAATTAGGGTTTCAATTGGGCTCCAAATTCGTGTATATTGGGATTGAAGAAGTTGATGTACAATTTGGGTTTAAAATTAAGGGTCAGTTTGGGGCAGCTTATAAGTGCGAACGGCGTTTTTAAAACGCTGTCGTATCGTTTGGTTCGCGCGTTTCATCAGCTTATCTGAAACTACGTTTGGGTTTTTACACTAAACGCAGGTCGCGGGCTACGGCCGGCTCGCGGGCCGCGTTTCAGGATAAGCAG
>NW_018247582.1:0-358 GCF_001263595.1 Phalaenopsis equestris
AAATCTAGTCCACACTCAATACAATAAAGTTTAATGCTTCTTATTTAAGTTTAAAATTTATGTGTTATGTGGCTCTTGGTGTATTTTTGGAGTTGAATGCCATTGATTTTGATGCCAATCATTCATTTAGGAATTAAAAAAATGATGAATAAATTTAAAATAGAAATATGTAATAAAAAATAAATATTTGAGTTAACAATTTTGGAAATTTGCATACATTTGAGCACATAATAATACTGCTAATATGAGAAAATTATGACTTATATTTAATCATAATATATTTTATGGCTGTTTAAATTATTTTAATATGAATGTAGTTTAACCTTAATTAATTAATTGTATATTATCCACATCCTAC
>NW_018247583.1:0-277 GCF_001263595.1 Phalaenopsis equestris
TTTTATGCATTTTCTACTTAAATAATTATAGAAAAATGTATTTGGCTTAGAAAATTCTACAAAAATATATATAAGTTTCCTATGGCAATGGTAGTCTTAGAAAATAATTTGATGATTTTTAAAAATCAAAACGTCAATGTTTTGAGCAAACCCTAATTTGCTTAAAACATTTAATTTGAAGCACACTGAGATTAAAATCACTTGATTTTTATTCTCCATTATGGCACATGAGCCAAAGAATTTTGCCATAAAAATTTCAAGTCATTTGGAGATCATT
>NW_018247584.1:0-521 GCF_001263595.1 Phalaenopsis equestris
CATATTGCCTTTTGGGCTTATCTAAACATGCTAAATGTTGTTCATCTGCAATAATGGTGGTGGTGTTATTTTTCAGTGAGATCATGATTAAGAGTGTAAACTAGGCTCGTTTATATTTCGAGCTTAAAAAATATGTGTTCGACTCGTTTGCTTAACGAACCGATCACGAACAAAGAGTCGTTTTGACAACCCTAATCACGTAGCCATAAGATGTTAAGAATTAGGGCAATATTTTAAAACATTATTTGAATCTGATTTAATAATTTATTACTTTTAATTGATTATAAATCTTTGTAGCCTTGTAGTCAATTAAATTTTTTTTGAATTCTACTCATCAAAGATCAATATATATAATCGATTAGTAGTATTTCGAGTCAAAATGATTTGTTCGTGTTCGGCTCGTTCCCGCTCGTTGAACGAGCTGAACACGAGCTGTTCGTGAACAAAGACGGCCCTAATCATGATTTCGAATCATGCATATTGTTTTATGGGCTCATTTTTTCATAAAAAAAGAAAAGTAA
>NW_018247585.1:0-431 GCF_001263595.1 Phalaenopsis equestris
TGTATATTTTATCTCTAAATTTCCTAATTTACTAAGTCTATTTAATTTATCGTTACCTTCCTTTGCAATGCCGCCAAAAATTTATTGCAGTTGTTTTTGTGCGTGTTTTATGTTAATTTACTTCCCTGACAATAGTGCCTAAAACATGATCCTGGTAAAATATAGTTATGTAAAATTTATATGAGTTTAACTCATCTATGTAACAGCACCAAAAGCTTGATACAATATTTATTATTAAGAAATTTAAGTAATTAATATTGGAATTCTATGCAAGTATACGTATAGTTATCAAGTAATAAAGGAATTTCTATTTAAGCCCCGAATATCAATCCCATAGAGATCGAGGTTAATCACAACTGTTTTCAAGAGAAGTTCAAATCAAACAAAATTGTTGTAACTAATTTTGAATGTGTAAGATACAATCAAAACTA
>NW_018247586.1:0-345 GCF_001263595.1 Phalaenopsis equestris
AGTGCTGGCCTAGCTTCGCAACAATTTGCTAAGAGCTGTAGCACTAGGCCTTGTTGTTTAGGCACTGAGTTTAGTGCATATGCCCTATATAAGGTGTCCTAGGCATCCTAAGGCACAAGGTGACATAATTTTTGTTAAATAAAGCTTTTATGTATATTTTGTGCCATTGAAAGCTAAATACACATGAAATGTGGTCTCACAAAGTTGAAACATTATTCATGAATGGTTTTCATAAGAAATAATGCCAACACACCTGATAATGAACTTTTAAATCAAGTCTAAATAAATTGTGAATTTTGTAGAAATTTATAACTCCGAGGTATGATTAGATTTGTGCATGATTTT
>NW_018247587.1:0-971 GCF_001263595.1 Phalaenopsis equestris
GAATAGGGATATTTACGTACACACCTCCCAATTCTCATGTATTTACATATCTTACACACAAACTTTGCTCAAGTGATAGTATATACATAAATTGAAGTTTAAATGGAAGATATTTTGCATAATAATGAAGAAGTTGAGACGAACTCCACATATCTAACACCTAAATAGCATATCTTCAAGCACCTCTCAATTGCTTCTTAGCATATCTTCAGTATGTAATACCTAAGCTTTATTTTTTACATTTATACCACCCAAAACTTGAAGTTTATGGTGTAAGGTAAGTAAATAAATAAGAACTGAAAATTGTATGAATGTAAATCTTCATAAGTATAATTATCAAATTCATTATTTGTAACTTTAAACCAAGTTGTTTTTACTTGCTTGCACTCATTTAAGAATTTCACTTTTGTTTTTCTTTTAAGCCTGCTCCAATTCCTTCTTGAATTTGTAGATAATTGCCGCGCATCTATGTTTCTTACTTCCCAGTTTCTTCAATCCACAAAATCTTAAAATGTGGAATCCATTCATCATGAATACATTTAAACTTAAAATGATTTATGGAATACAGATAAAAGATACAACTGTTTTGTAATTGTTGTCATTTATTAATGTACTTTCAATTTAAATTCAGCAATGCCACATTTTTTGAGGAGGGACTTCTCCAGAGGAGATTCGTGAAATGGTTGACACACATTTATAATTAAGATGTGCTATAGCAGAGTTGATACTTGCTATTTTGGATTAATACAGTTCATCGGATGATAATATTTATATTTGAACGCACATGTTTGATAGATCCCACACCGGTCAACAGTATGTTCAGGATGTGTCAGTCGGTCATCCAACGAGATCATATAAGGCTTCCAATAGAGGCTTTTATAAACTCAGAGGCTTATTGATTAACACAAAACTACTAGCTGATACTAAGAATATGGGGGTTGCAGAACAATTAGAAATTTTTCTTAGAGTTG
>NW_018247588.1:0-305 GCF_001263595.1 Phalaenopsis equestris
TGCCAAGGGAGGATTCATGTGATCCCTTTCAATTTTATTTTTCCTTTTATTTGATTTCTCCTCTTCATTTGATTTCTCCTACTGTAATTTAATAACTTCAGCTTGGAGGACTTTCGCCGTTTTTTCTAAAATCAAAAAATGGGGGTTAATTATTTTTTTGATTGATTTTTTAAACTCAACGAGAATTTTTTCTTGATTTTACAGTAAATGGATTATTTCTGCAAATCCTTTATTGTATCCTGTAGATGGAGGCTGCGGGGGGAGTTCACTCGAGGCATGATAATCAACACCATACAGAACAAATG
>NW_018247589.1:0-305 GCF_001263595.1 Phalaenopsis equestris
TGCCAAGGGAGGATTCATGTGATCCCTTTCAATTTATTTTTCCTTTTTATTTGATTTCTCCTTTTCATTTGATTTCTCCTTCTGTAATTTAATAACTTCAGCTTGGAGGACTTTCACCATTTTTTCTAAAATAAAAAAATGGGGGTTAATTATTTTTTTGATTGATTTTTTGAACTCAGCGAGAATTTTTTCTTGATTTTGCAGTAAATGGATTATTTCTTCAAATCCTTTATTGCAGCCTGTAGATGGAAGCTGCGGGGGGAGTTTACCCGAGGCATGATAATCAACACCATACAGAACAAATG
>NW_018247590.1:0-1325 GCF_001263595.1 Phalaenopsis equestris
CAAAAAGCGTCCAAATTCGTCGAATCTTCCAGAAATAGGACTTCCCTTGATACTAGCGTCATCGACGCCAGAGGCCCATAATTAAATCCCAAGTTTCTGTGAAATGGCGTCGTCGGCGCCTAGTCTGACATCGTCGGCGCGAAACAAATTTTGAACTTCTTCATTTTTGCTCTAAATTTCATCATTTTTGCTTCTTTTTTGCTCCAAGTCTTCAAAATCAACAACCTGCAATTAAACATAGAAAATACATTCAATTAAAGTGCAATATCACCAACTGATACTAGCGTCGTCGGCTTCAGAGGCCCGTATTTAAATCCCATGTTTATGTCAAATGCATCGTCGACGCCCAGTATGGCGCCCTCGGCACGGAATAAATTTTGAACTTCTTCATTTTTGCTTCTTTTTTGCTCCAAATCCTCAAAATCAACAACCTGCAATAAAACATAGAAAATACATTCAATTAAAGTGCAATATCAATTAAAGTATTAAAGTGCAATATCACCAAAAATGAGTATAAAATATGGGTCTAAAAATACATATATTTTTGGTGTATCATTTACCCATCAATCTAATTATCCTAAAAGCATTTTTGATCTCTAAAACCCAATCCACCATAAAAATCCTCTCTTTCTAAGTCTTCTAAAGCATCCCTTAACCAACCCAAGCACTCTCGAAATCCGTTTCTTGTAGAGAGCTCAATTCAATATAAGTGTTTCTAATATTTATTTGATGTTAATTAGCAAATATTAGAGGAATAACATGACAGGAGTAAACATTCTAAATATGAGTTAATTAATTAGCAATATCATGGGAAAGATCTCGTACTCAAATACATCATATTACTATGCAACGCGAGTGAATTAGCAAATACTTATTTAGATGTTAATTTTTCTTACATCATTTTGAATAATATGTTTTATTGATGAACAATCTATATGTAGTAAAGTATTTTGATTAAGCAGCTCATCTCAAAATATGGTAATGCATTTCACAATAGAAAGCATTTCTTTTTAATAAAAGAATATTTATGTTGCTTTAGATTCAAATTCTTATATAAATCTAACTAATTCCTCTTTATTACTATTTAATTATTCAAGGATGCCTCTCTATTCTAAATTAAAGGCATCAACTTAAAGTTGAACTATTTTGAAACTATCTAGATTTGTTAAATTTAAGCGAGGAGGATTTTTAACTCTTTGTTTTAATTTTATAAGAGATTGTGTATGGACTTATATCAAATAGTGGAGCAACATCAAAAGCTAAATTTTCATAAAATCAAAAAAATAATAATTACACTTCATAAAATATTTGTAGTTTTTTTTTTT
>NW_018247591.1:0-2172 GCF_001263595.1 Phalaenopsis equestris
ATTAATATATAAAATCAAAGTCATAGAAAGTACAACAAGTAAATAACTTATCTCTCATTTCTCCTCAAGAATACTCCTCAAAGTTCCTCTGAATCTCTTCCTTTCTTTATAACACACAAAATTCCTCTTCGAAGTCGCAAAGAGGAAGAAATATCTCACTTTCCCTCCACTCTTACAATCTCTCAAAGAATTCCTCATAATTTTTACACTCTAGTAACTATATTAATGGAACCTCTCTAACCTCTAGCACTTCTTAAACTCCTTATTTTCGTCCAAAATGTTCTTTTAAAGTTGTAGATGAGCTTTCTCAAGAGTTGCCTAAGCATCCCTTCAAAATTTGGCCTTATCCAAAGCTTGAGTAGGCATAATCATCGATCTCGCCGTCGGCAGCCTCGAGGGCACCGTCGGTGGGCTTCTAAAGAATTTTTTTCCTGTAGTCTTGGGAAAATCTCGCCATCGGCGGCCTAGTTCAAATCTTCACATTTTGGTCCTTTTCGCTCCAAATTTTCTGTTTTTTGCATCTTTTTTCTCCAATGACCCTAATTCCTTATTCCTGCAACAAAACATCTAATTACTAATTCCTGCAACAAAACATCAAAAATACCTTTCTTTAAGGTGTGATATCATCAAAAATAGTATAAAGTAGGTATGAAAATCTCAACATATTTTCATTTAATTAATTGTGAAACCAACAAGAAGTCTCGATTAAGACCAAAAGTAGTTTAAAAATAAAGATAAAAACTTATCTCAAATCCTCCAAATTCTTGAAGTTCCTTTGAATCTCTTCTCTTTTACAACACTCTTAACTCTCACAATGAAACTGAAAACAAAAAGGATAAAGTAAATTTGCAGTGCCTTAAAATCTCTCCAAAAGAAATTCTCAGGACTCCCCATTTTTAGCACACTTCTAATAGTCTCAACTTCCTTTTTTTATAAGTTCCAAGAGGTGCCTTGGAAACTCTTCAAAATGTGTCCAAATTCAATGCATTCTAGAAGGGATGCCACCTTTAACAAGTTTCTTAATCATATTTTCATTTCTATTGGTCATAACCACCCTCTTTAGCCAATCGGTGCCTCAAATGTCCCTTCAAAATTTGGCAAAATGAATTAAACCTTCAAATAAGTACCTCTGGCGCTTAAGCGTGGTGCCTCTGATGCTTAGGCACCACCTTCTTTGTTTCACCGGCGCTTAAGCGCCAAATCTGGCGCTTAGGCACCAAAACTCTTTTGCACTATTTTTACATTTTTGCTCCAAATTTGATTCTTTTTCACTCTTTTTAGTATTTTTCACCTTTTTACTTGTACTTGAAATAAAAACACACAAATACCTTCCATTAAAGCTCAATATCTCAAAATAGGTATAAAAATGTGTCTAAAAACACTTTATATTTTCTGTGTATCAAAATCCCCCAAACTTAAAATGTTACTTGTCCTCAAGTGACACTTCAATCTTTAAAAAATAAATAAGTATGATATGTATATGTGTTTCTTTAGGAGTTACTGAAATTTAGATCTATAAATATAGTAGTCCAATTTAGAAAAACATATTTAGTAAATGAGACTAACTTAAAGTTTAGAAATTTTTAATGTTAAGAAATATGAAAATATGAGTTTCTATCTAATTCGGAAATAATGTAGATTTTCCAAATATAGAATTTAGTCCTTTTATTATCTCTACTTAAAAATTTTTACTTACCATATTATATCCTTAAACTTAAGAGCTTCTCAAGTTTTATACTTTGAAAAGAACAAATGTAGAACCAATTTTTGATTTGACACAAATCCTCAAATTTTTCCTCAATTTTTTCTTTACTTTTTTTTTCTTTTTTTTTTCTTTTTTTTTAGTTTTTCTACTTCTTTTTTAAATTTTTTTTTCAGGCAATGATTATTATATCTAGATAAGCCTTTAATAGTTTTGAATTTCACATCTCCAAACAAAGTCCTGATATAAACCTTTTACTTATAAATATAATAATAGTTTTGAAATTTATTTTTAATAAAAGAAATTTAAGTATTAAAAATAAAACTATATATTTCTAAATTTTTAAAAAATAAAATTTTTCTGACTAAAGATAGTTATACTATATTTAGCATTTTCTACACTAAAAACTTTTAACTGAAAGTTTTTCTTCATTACTTAGAATTTTAACTAAATTTTCTTACTCATTTCTA
>NW_018247591.1:9084-12573 GCF_001263595.1 Phalaenopsis equestris
ATATATATATATATATATCAAAACATGTGATCGGTGTTAGAGAGTAGGTAACATTTGAAGAAGAAATGAAATGCCTATAAATTTTAATTTTGAAATTGAAATTTTTGATGCAATGGGATTAGATTTTATGGGACCATTTATACCCATATTCGGAAATATATACATATTGATTGTAGTGGATTACATTTCAAAATGGATTGAAGCAATTGCTTTACCTCGATGTAATGCTAAGAGTGTTTCAAAAATTTTAATTAAAAATATTTTTATTATATATGAAATGCAGAGAGTAATCATTACCGATGATGGATCTCATTTAAAGAATGCAACAGTTGCAAGATTGGTAGAAAAATATAATATAATGCATAAAATTGCAACTTCTTAGCATCCCAAGACTAGTGGTTTAGCAGAGGCATCTAATCGTTAAATTAAGAAAAATTTTGGAAAAGAGTGTTAATACTAATAAAATGGATTGGTTTACTAGATTAGATATTTCATTATGAGCATACAAGGCAGCCTATAAGACACCTATAAGAATGTCCCCATATAAATTAATTTTTAGGAAGACTTGTCACTTACGAGTTGAATTGGAGCATAAAGCTTATTGGGCGATAAAAGAATTCAATTTCAATTTGAAAGATGCTGGTGAGAAAAGATTATTGCAATTGAATGAGCTAGAGGAAATTAGGAATGAACTTATGATAATGCGAGGATTTATAAGGAAAAGATGAAAGAATGACATGATCAGAAGATAATAAAAAGAAAATTTGAACCTGGACAGGAAGTTTTATTATATAATACAAGATTGAAAATATTTCTTGGAAAACTTTAGTTCAGGTGGACAGGGTCATTTACTGTAATTAAAGTTTTTCCTTTTCATGCAATCAATATTAAAGATCCTAAAAGTGGAAGGATATTTAAAGTTAACAGAGAAAGAATTAAACTTTATATACGTGGAAATATGCATATAATTAATGAAGTTGTAATGTTGGGCCAACTCAAGTAAATATTTGGAGTGGGAATGTCGGGCTAACGACATTAAACCAAGCCTTTTCTGGGAGGCAACCCATATGTATTGTTGTTTAGTTAATTTTTTAGTTTGTTTTGTTTGAAATATTTTATGTATATTGATGTTTATGTCTTCATGCAGTCTGTGTATTTTAAAAAATATTTCAAAATATCTTTATTTGGCTACTTTTACAGAAAAATGGAGAATTTAATGGATCAAAATCGAAATGGCAAAAATTTTAGAATTGGTGCATGATGCACCTCTTTCTAGAGAGCTGGTGCATGATGCGTTACAAATCTAAAAATGTTTAAAACGTGTCAAAATGCAATTTTTAGCAGTTTTTGGCATTTTATTCTCCATATAACTCCTGAAAACCAATTCTAAACCATATTTTAGGGGGGGGACGAGGGAAGAGTCACCACTTTTCAAATCCTATGGCTTCCCACTCTAAATGCTCCACTAGATTTGGAATTTTCAACTAGAGAAAGTTTGTCAGTTTTGATGTACAGAAGTTACGTGATCTAGTGCTAGTGAAGAAGAGGCTTATCAAAGAAAGGGGACTTGTGAATCAAGGATTCAACACGCCAAATACTCGAGTGGAAGAAGCTATTGCGCAGAGACGTTGGGAAGTGCTTTGCTACACTACTGTTGCTATTGTTGCTCCTATAGTAAAACAATTTTATGCAAATCTTCATGGGATCAACCAAGAAATGATTTACGTGTGGGACAGATTTATGCAATTTACTCCTCCAAGAATAAAAGAGATGTTTATGGTTGAAAATATTCATATCTGCCATTATGCAAACTTGACCTCTACAAGAGAGAATATGAATGAACTCTACCCCTACCTTAAAGATGAAGATGCAAATTGGAAGACCAGAGATGATGGAAATGTAAGTTTTCCTTCGTCATTTTTAAATCTAGTTTCAAAAGCCTAACACTTCTTTACTGCATCGAAATTACTGCCTACCATGAAAATTAGTAAGGTAAGTAAGGAGAGTGCCTTTCTGGACTACTGTATTCAAACTTGAAAACCTATTTATGTTGGAGCTATTATTGTGAAATCTGTTCTGGGTTTGATTATCAATGGATCTACAACTGGACTGAGACATCCATCCATTATTTTTCTACTATGCAGTGAATCACAACTACCTTATGAAAGTTTGGAAAAAGTGCTTCTTCCTTGGAAGCTGATGGATCCAAAAGTCTATTGCAATTGTATTGGAATGGGAGATAAAAATTATATAAATGTGTTGATGGATCAAGAATCTCAGAATTCATCACCTGTTCAGCCCTACTACAACTCGAGTGCACTTTTGAAGAAGTTTAAGAAGATTGAAAAAGAGATGCAGAATCTCATGCATGTGATTAGGAATATTACTGAAATACTGGATCATCCAGATTTGATATTAAAGCAACATTTTGAACATGAAAAGCTCAACGTTGAGGTCAGCGCCAAGGTCAGTGCCGACAGCGCAGATCAATTTAACGCTGGAAATTTTTACTCAGCGCGGACGGCGCCAAACCAGCACTGACGACACCAAAGGCGGTGTAGACTCTGTTTCTAGAAGGTTTGATATATTTGGATGACTTATTGAAGAGTTTTTGGAGGAACCTCTTGGAGAACCAACCTTGGGCTTTATTTAGAGCTGAATTTCATCAGAAAATGAGCTCCTTTAAATTTTTCACTCCTCTACGTTCATTTTTTCGCTCCACATCATTCCATTTCACTACCATATTGGAGTAAATTAGTGATTTAGCTTTTATAATTTAGAGTTTTTGTGGTAAGATTTAGTGTGAAACTTTTTGTAAGAGTGTTGGAGAAGGAGAAAAGTGAGAGAATTCTTCTTCTAGCATTTCTAAGGAAAGGCTACAAAGGATTTGCTTTAAGAAAGAGTTCCAAATAAGTTTGTTTGTTTATTTAGTGTTGTATGAACTTGTTTTTATTTATGACATTTGTGTTTTATCGTATCTTTCTCATGAAGTTTGAGTACTTCCCTTTATCGTTCCCCCTACTATGAGATATGGTAAATGGAAGAGATAAAATGAGTGTGTCATAATTAAAATATAAAATAAATTGTGATGAATTTTCAACTCTGAAATTAATTTACTTTGCAGCTGGCCAATTGATTTGTTAAAATAAGTTGTGAAAGATATGATCCGGGAAATGGAGTATGAGTTCTACAACAGAGTGAGGATCACATTTGATTTCATGAAAGAGAAATTTGTTCATGAAATTAAGTGCAAATAAATAGAAGTTGAAATTAAGTGCAAATAAATAGGGAAATATTCTTTGTTGGGTGTAATATTTGAGAATTATTAGGGTGACAGACTAAAATTCACAATCGGTCTTAGTGTTTAAAAACTAAAGTGAGAGTTAGCCTTCAGATGAAGGGAAGTGGGAGCTCTAGAGTGGGAGCCGGTATCCTCCTAGCCTACCCACAGATTTAGGGGCTAAACCTAAGATTAGCCAATGATTTTCT
>NW_018247591.1:12668-18332 GCF_001263595.1 Phalaenopsis equestris
TTGTAGTGGGAAGGATGATTTTTCCACATGAGAAATCTTCATTACCTAAACATGGTTCTTAGATTAGTATTTAATATTTAAAAGTTTCATTTCCATTTTTGCCAATAGTTAAGTAATTTAGTTTGGTTAATATCTCAACATTCAAAATTAGTGATAGTGATTTTGTTTGATTTTCTATAAATTTCCTGTTAAAATTTATCATTGATAACTTACACCTTCCCCGTGAGATTAATATTTGGGGCTTAAATAGAAAGTCCATTATTACTTGATAGCGATACATATAATTGCATAGAATCCCTTTATTAATTGCATATAATTATATATATTTTACACAACTTACTTTTCATATAAGAATCAAGTTTTTGGCACTATAGTGGTGCCAACTTCATAAATCCTCACATATAAAAATTCGGAGTCAAGTTTTTGGCGCCGTTACCGGGGAAGGTAACGGTTCAATTTAATTAAATTAAATAGTTTTGATAAATTAGGAAATTCAACAAAGAGAAACTAAAATTTGAAAGAAATGGCGAACAATATAGAAAAACCAATAAATGAAAATCGACAAAGACCTTCAAAAGATTATGCAAATCCTACAGTAGATGAACTTCATTTAACTACTCAAAATCCTAATGTTGCTGTTATTTCATTTGAGCTTAAATCTGCTATTATCCAAATGGTACAAAATAATCAGTTTGGAGGATCACCTACTGAAGATCCTAACTTACATCTTGCTAGTTTTCTTGAAATTTGTGCTACATTTAAATATGATAGAGTGTCTAATGATGTTGTTAGGCTTAGACTTTTTCTTTTTTCATTAAGGGATAAAGCCAAGGCTTGGTTAAATTCATTAGCACCCGGATCTATTAGAACTTGGGGAGAACTAACACAAAAATTCTTGGGTAAATATTCTCCACCCTCGAAATCCACTAAGCTTAGAAATGATATTACATCTTTTTGTCAGTTTGAAAGGGAATCAATTTATGAAATTTGCGAAAGATTTAAGGATCTTCTTAGAAAGTTTCCACACCATGCTTGTCCAGATTAGTTAATAATTCAAACCTTTTAAAATGAATTGGTAAGATCATTAAGATCTGTTACAGATGCTGTTGCGGGTGGATCATTAAGGTCAAAAACTTTTGATGAAGCATATTCTTTAATTGAAGAAATGGCTACTAACAATTTTCAATGTCCCTCTGAAATGGTAAATCCTAAGAGAGTAACCAGTATTCATGATTCCGATGCAATGTCTATTGTGGCATCTCGAATTGCTGCTATTTCTAAAAAGATTGATTAAATAAGATTGAATTATTCTCAAATACCCCCGATATTAGAGGAAAATTCACTAGGACATATTATTGATACTCAATAATCTTATGAAACTTTAAACGCTATAAATAATCAAAATAACAATTCCTATTCTAATTATTTTAACCCTGGATGGAAAAATCACCCTAATTTTAGTTGGAATATTTATAATAATTTGGTGAATCCATCTGAAAATTTGAACAATCAAAGAAATCCTAATTTTTTATCTTATTATCCTCTAGGATTTAACTCCAATCCTAACCCACAAGTTAATGAAAAGAAGTTAACAATGGAAGAATTGATGTTGAATATGGGAAATCAAATACAGAATCAAGGGGTTGCTATTAAAAATATTGAAAATCAATTAGGACATATTGCCACTGCACTTAGTAACAGACCTTCTGGGATTCTTCTGAGAACTGTGGAAGTTAATCCAAAAGATCAAAATAAAGAGCAAATTAAAGCTATTCAATTACGAATTGAAAAAAAAATTGAAACAAGTATCCAAAGAGAAACTGAAGTTGATGAAGAGAAGCAAGAAGTGTAAAATGATCAACTGAAAAATGAACAAACATAGGTTCCTGTAGAAAAACCATTACCTCTGTTTCCTAAAAAACTGAAGCAGAAGAATAAAGATAAACAATTTACAAAATTTTTGGAAATCCTTAAGAAGTTAACGATAAATATTCATTTTGTTGAAGCTTTGGAAAACATGCCAAGTTATGCAAAATTTATGAAGGATGTACTAAAGAAAAGGAAGTTTACAGATCATGAGAGTGTTGCACTCAGTGAAGAGTGTAATGTTATTATCCGTAAAAAGCTTCCTAAAAAATTAAAATATCTTAGTAGCTTTACTATACCTTGTGCAATTGGTAAAAATTTTTATGGATAAGCTTTATGTGATTTAGGAGCGGGCATCAATCTTATGCCCTTATCAATCATTAAACATTTAGATTTGGGAGAAATTTCCCCTAATACTGTAACTCTTCAGTTAGTTGACCCATCAATAACTTATCCAAAAGGAGTTATAGAAGCTGTACTAGTAAAAGTGGATAAATTTATTTTCCTTGTAAACTTTATAGTATTGGATATGGAGGCAGATAAAGAGATTTTTATTATTTTAGGGAGACCATTTCTTGCAACAGGAAGAGCTGTAATAGATATACAAAAAAGGGAATTAATAATGAGAGTTAATGATCAAGATGTAAAATTTAATATAGCAAAATCTATGAAATATCATGCAATAGAAAAAGATAATGAATGTTTCAGGATGGAAGTAGCTGAAAATTTAAGTAATGAACAGTTTAAAGAGGAATTTGAAGATAAATTTAAGCAAGGAGATATTTTTGAAAATTAAGATGAAGTTAAAGAAGAAGATTTAGATTATATTCAGGGCAAATTTGAAATGTTAGACTTGTTGGAAAATGATAGTAAAAATGTTATTCATTCAAGTATTAAACCACTTGAACTTGAATTAAAAATATTACCTACCCATTTAAAGTATGTATTTTTAAGAGAATCATCTAGATTACCTGTTATTATATCTTTCGAGTTAACTGAAATTTAGGAAGAAAAGTTAATAAAAATGTTGAAAAAGTATAAAAAGGATTTTGGATGGACTTTAGCAGATATTAAAGGAATTAGTCCTTCAATTTGTATGCACAGAATTTTATTAGATGAACAATATGAACCTAAAGCTGATCCTCCAACAAGATTAAGATCGATAATGAAAGAAGCTGTTAAACAAGAGAGTTTAAAATGGTTAGATGCTGGAATTATTGTCGGCACTCTTTTTGGGGGGGAGTTTTCCTGTAACGAAGAAAGAAGGAGTGACTGTTGAAGAAAACCAGAAAAATGAATTAATACCAATAAGATAAGTAACTGTTTAGCAAATTTGCATTGACTATAGAAAATTAAATATGGTCACTAGAAAAGATCACTTTCCTTTAGCATTTCTAGACCAAATGTTGGATAAATTGGCAAGGAATAAGTATTATTGTTTTTTAGATTGATATACCGGTTATCACCAAATTCCAATTGCTCCAGAGGATCAAGAGAAAACAACATTTATAAGCCTATATGGAACATTTGCTTTTCGTAGAATGCCTTTTGGATTATGCACCTGCAACATTTCAACGAAGTATGATGTCAATTTTTAGCAATTTTATAGAACATTGAATAGAAGTGTTTATTGACGATTTTTTTGTATTTGGAACTTCATTTTAATTATGCCTTAATAATTTAGAAAAAGTTCTAGAAATATGTGAAAAAGCCAATTTAGTATTAAATTAGGAAAATTGTCAATTTATGGTTGCAGGAGGTATTGTACTTGGGCATAAAGAGAAAATGAAAATATGGAATGAAGCATATGATAATGAAAAAATTTATAAAGAGAAAATGAAAATATGGAATGATAGGAAGATTATTCAGAAGAAATTTGAACCTAGACAAGAAGTTTTATTATATAATACAAGTTTGAAATTGTTTCTAGGAAAACTTAAATCTAAATGGTTAGGGCCATTTAGAGTAATTAAAGTTTATCATTACGGAATTGTTGAGATTAAATATCCTAACACTGAAAAGTTATTTAAAATTAATTTCCATCATTTGAAACACTATTATGAAGGGCACATACCTCAATTTAAAGAAGTTTTAATATTAAGTCAACCCAACTAAACAAATGATATGTCGGGCTGACGATATTAAACCAAGCACTTTATGAGAGGTAACCCATACTTATAAGTTTATGTATTACTATTTTGTTTGTTAAGTGCCTTATATATTAGTAGATAATAATCCTACACAATTACATTTATTATAAATTAAGCCTAATATTAGTATTGGAAGAAAAATTGAGATTTAATTGAACGAAAAATGAAAATCGCAAAAATTTGGACACTGGAGCCAACAGCGCCCAAGGAAATTGATCTCAGCGCTGACAGCGCCCATCGGGAGCTCCAGCGGCGCCGAGAGTGGTTAGACGGTTTCTGCGACTTTTGGCTGACTTTGGCGGGATTTCGCTCCATAATAACCACCGAGAGGTGTTTATAAAGTCCTAAAAACTTCCTAGTACGCCTAGAAACTTACTACTTTCAGATTCAATGGCTTCCAATTCCAGAAATACTTTGAGGTATGGAGTTTTTAATAGAATAAAGTTTATTAGTTTCGACGTGCAAAGATTATACTATAAAATTTTTATGAAGAATAGATTAATCAAGGAAAGAGGATTTGTTAATCATGGGTTGATCAATACAAGTGCTCTAGTTAACAAGATCATTCTGCAAAGGCAATGGGAAGTTCTGTGTTACACTACCACTATGGTTGTTATACTTGTAGTGAAAGAGTTCTATGCAAATCTACCTGGAATTACCCAATGAGTTGTCTTCATTCGAGGTAAGGCATTACCTTAAGGTAAGGTTGTACCATTTACTCCTGTGAGGATTAATGAATTGTATATGATAGAAATTGTTCCACTCTGTCATTATGCAAATTTCATTCCTACACGAAATTTGATGCAAGATATTATAATTTTTTGACGGATGAAAGTGATATGTAGGAAGTATGAGATGAAGGATATATTAGTTTTCCTACTTCATCACTTAATCCAATTTCAAAACAATGGCATTTCTTTATTTGTGCAAAATTACTCCCTACTATGAAGATCAGTAGAGTCACCAATGAGAGTGTTATTTTAAACTACTAGATTAAAATGGAGAAACCTATTGATATAGGTTCAATTATATTTAAATTTGTGATGGGAATCATTATGAATGGGTCAATTTATGGACTTGGGCAACCTTCAACAATTTTTTCTGATTTTCAGTCAATCCCAAGTGCCATATGAAAGTTGGGAAAAAGTTTTACTACCATGGGAGCCTATGATTCCTATTTATGATGAGTATGTTGGTAATGGAAATGAAGCACTAAATGTTATTATAGATCATTCTTCACATGCTTCATCTTTATTAATGCCAGCTGCAGTTGGAAGTTCGCTCGCTTTAGAGAAGAAAATGAAGAAAATTGAAAGAAAACTTCAGAGTATTATGAATGCAGTAGGAGATCTCAAGTACCTTTTTGATCACCTAAATTGGAGAATGAAAGAAAATTTTGATCACATTGGAACTTTTGAAGCAGGATTAGTTTGGATGTTTAAAGAAATGGGGTGGATCAAAGAAAATTCGAGAGATCAATTCCCGTACCAATCCTTCTACAACCTACATGTTCATTACCAATCTATGGGAGAACTTAGAGGAGGTGAAAGCACTGAAGATGAGGCTGAATGATTAAAGATTATGAACTCTTTACTTGCTTAAAAATGTTTATGTGTTTTAATGTAATTGTATGGATTTGGTTAGGTTT
>NW_018247591.1:18609-27393 GCF_001263595.1 Phalaenopsis equestris
TCAAAATAGTGAATTTCGAGCCTTGAGTGCCGACGACGCCCTTGACCCGAGAGCAACGATTTAACCCTTTAATTCGTGATTTTCACCGCAAACCTCCATTTTTACCCCCCTTAAGTCACCTTCAACCTTGGGTTTCGCACCTAGGGCTTAATTTTGAATGGATTTGAGGTGATTTTGAGGCAAAGAAACTTCAGATTTCATCTTCTCTAGGTAAGAGCTACACTTTAAAGTAAAAATTTTTTGTTTTCACCAAAGATTTTTCTCACATTTTCTAGATCCAAAATTTCAAAATTTTTTTGAGAAATTTTGATAAAATGCTTTGGTGAAGAACTCTTACTTAGTGGATTTAAATTTAAAGTAGTTTACATTTTGATTTTCAAAAATTTTTAGGATTTATTCGACATTTTTAATTTTTTTCTAGATTTCTTATGGCCCCTAGATTAAGCAAAAGAAAAGTAGAACATAATGAGCAGAGATTTGTTAGCTTTAGAGCCACTACTCAATTTCATAATTCTCAAGAAAATAAAAAAGTGATTCATGACTCAGGTTTTAAAAATCTGGAAGGAGAAGTTGAACGATTGATCATCGCTCGACAATGGGAAAACTTTTGTTATTTTACTACCGATGTGATAGTTGGGATTGTGATGGAATTTTATGCCAACCTTCTTGAGGCTTCTAATGATTTTTTTTTTTGTTCGAGGAAAAAGGGTGGAGTTTACTCCAAGATGGAGTTTTATCAGTTAGAAAAGGTGTATAGATGTCAGTATGAATCTTTTTCTGCTATAGATCAGGCTTTAGATGAAGTTATTTCTTTTCTGACTAGTGAAAAGGGGCTTGGAAAATAAAAAATGGAGTTTAAAGTTAACTTTCCCCATACAAGTTTAAATGTAGTATCTAAGGCCTGACATTATTTTATTTCTGGAAGAATGATTCTGACGAACCATCATAGTGAGGTGACCAAACATAGAGCCTTCCTGAACTACTGTATTCAGCAAGTGATGCATATAAATGTAGCCTCTATCATTATATGAACACTCAATCTATTTCTCTGGGAGAGACCACTGGAGGATTTACGCACCCTGCTCTGATTTAAACACTTTGTGAGCATGCGTGAGTTGATTTCAGACCTAATGAGGAGAGGATTGAGCCTCAGAGACCCATTGAGCCTGCTAACATCAATACTTATGAGTCCTATGTTGATTAGAGATTTGGAATACATGCAAGGGATATTCCTTCTACTTCTAGAACCCCTAGTGAGCTTACTTCAAGTGACCCCAGCAACAGGGAGTTGTTGGACCAGATGATGATTCAACAGAGAGATATTTTGAGGATGGCTCACAGGATGCAGAATATGGAGGCCAGAAATGCTCACACTGATGATCTGATTTGCCAGAAATTTGAGTATGATGATGCTTTAGATGCTTTAGTGAGATGATGCTTTAGTGAGATACCTGAGGGGTGACCATACAGTTCAGCTCACTATTCACCCAACTTATACTCCATATCAGCAGCAAAGTTAGATGTCGATGATGAGGGAAGATGGAAGATGATGACCGTTGATCTTTTTGTTTGTTTGTTTATATGTGTTTGTACTATGTGATTGTATTGTTTGTGTTATGTTATTGTTTAGACTTTATTATCATGTTATGTGAAACTGTAATGTGAAAAACTATTTTCATTTTTAGAATTTAGTTTAGTTATGGTGTTATTTTCAGCACTTTGTTGTGTATTGTGATTAGCTCTTTCTGAGCAAATTTCATATGTATTATGTGCAATTTAATGTTTTTAGCCTAGTAGTTTTCATATTAGCACCTGCAAAATTTCAAAATTTATGTTGAACGGTCAGAATCTCTAACAGGTATGAATTTGGTTATGTATTTAATGTTTTCTTTTACCCTTCATTTTTAAAGTTCTTCATGTAAAAATCTTTTAAAAAATTTTAAGTTTGGGGGGGAGAACGAATATCATTATTAGAAAAGAACTTAAATTTAATTGTCCTTACTTAACTATATTTTCAAAATTTTAAATTTAACATAACCTTCGATATTAGGAGTTAACTTTGGATAACTATTTTTATGTTTCTAAATATATAGTAAATTTAAGTAAAAATTTTCAATAATAAAGGTTAATTTTAGGGGCTAAGATTTTTGGTAAAAGAGAATAAGACTATGTTTTTCTAATTTTAGTAAAAGAAAATTGTATTTTTGAAGTATTAAAAATCTTAAAGAGATTCACATAAAAAGAAAAGAATTAAACTTTATCAAATCTTTAAGATAATATAAATTTTTTAAGTGAAGAAATGTAAAAAGTTTTTAACTTTAAGAAGAGGATAGTGAAGTTCAAAATCATTAAAGGCTATCCAGATATAGAGATCCTCATAAAAAGAAAAGAAAACAAAAAGAAAAAAAATAAAAATAAAAAGAATAAAAGAAAAATAAAAGAAAAAAAAAGGGAGGAGAAACTTGAGGATTAGAGCCTAACAAAAAGTGGTTTCACATCTGATCTTTTTAAAGTATAAGACTTAAGAAACTCTTAAGATTAAAGATATAATCTTAATTATTAATAAAGTCTTATGAAGTAGTTTTTCATATGAATTTCCTAAGTGACTTTAATATAACAAATTGCAATTTTTTTAAAAGAAATAGAGGAAAAAGAAATAGAGGATCAATAGAGGATCAGAAACCTTAGACTTAATTACTGAATATCCTTACACCTGTAGTATTAACTAGAGTTATTTCTAATTTTTCTTAATTTAAAATTATTATATTTAGAAAACTAAAATATGGAAGTCTAAAAGTTAAATTATTTACCATAAGTCATATTTTTTATGTAGTAGGGAAGTTACTTGAGGACAAGAAACATGTAAGTTTGGGGAATTTTGATACACAAAAAATATATGTGCTTTTAGACCCATATTTTATACCTATTTTTGATGATACTACACTTTAATGGAAGGTATTTTGATGTTTTCTTGGCAGGAATGATGAATTAGGGTCATTGGAGCAAAAAGATAGACTTGAAGAAAAAGGATGGAAAAAGGATAAATTTGGAGTCAAAATCTGGAAGTGCTCTTGCATTTGATTTTTTTCCTAGGTTTTCTGTCGTGGCAGCGTCGAGGTCAGCGTTGACGGTGTAAAACATTTTAATGCTAGAAATTTTTACTCAGCGTCGACGGCGCTAAGCGCCGACAGTGCCAAAGGCGGTGCAGACTCCATTTCTAGAAGGTTTGATGTATTTAGATGAATTTTTGAAAAGTTTTTGGAGAAACCTCTTGAACAACCGACCTTAGGCTCTATTAAGGGCCGAATTTCATCAGAAAATGGGCTCCTCTACATTTTTCACTCCTCTACGTTCATTTTTTGCTCCACATCATTCCATTCCACTACCATATTGGACTTAATTAAGGATTTTATTTTCATAGTTTAGAGTTTTTGTGGTGAGATTTAGTGTAAAGCTTTCTGCAAGAGTGTTTGTAAAGGAGAAAAGTGAGAGAATTCTCCTTCCCGTATTTCTAAGGAAAGGCTACGAAGGATTTACTTTGAGAAAGAGTTTCATATAAGTTTGTTTGTTTATTTAGTGTTGTATGAAGTGTTGTATGAATATGCAATTTGTGTTTTTTCGTATCTTTCTCATGAAGTCTGAGTACTCGTATCTTTCTCATGAAGTCTATCTTTCTCATGAAGTCTGAGTACTTCCCTCTATCCTTCCCTCTACTCTGAGATATGATAAAATGAAGGGATAAAATGAATGTGCCATAATTACAATATAAAATAAATTGTAATGATTTTTCAACTCTGAACTTAATTTACTTTTCAATCTGGCAAAATGATTTGTTAAAATATGTTGTGAAACATATGATCCAGAAAATGGAGTATGAGTTCTACAACAGAGTGAGGATCAGCAAGGATCACATTTGATTCCATGAACGAGAAATTCATTCATGAAATTAAGTGCAAATAAATAGGAAGATATTCTTTATTAATTATGAAATTGGAGAATCTTTAGGGTGACAGACTAAAATCCCCAATTTGGTTTTAGTGTTTAAAAAATAAAGCGAGAGTTAGCCTTCAGGTGAAGAGAAGTGGGAGCTTTGAAGGGGGAGTCGTATCATTCTAACCTGCACGAATTTAGGGACTAACCTAAGCTTCGATAATGCTTTTCTATGCACTGTATGAGGGTAGGTATTAAAATTACTTCTATTTAGCCCAATACATATTAAAAACATTTATCTCATCTGATTTCTCCATAATGTCATTCTAGTGGGAAGGATGCTTTTTCACATAAGAAATCTTCATTTCCTAAACATAGTTCTTAGATTAGTATTTAATATTTAAAAGTTGCATTTATGTTTTTTCTAATAGTTAAGTAATTTAGTTTGGTTAATTTCTCAACATTCAAAATTAATGATAGTGATTTTGTTTGATTTTTTGTATATTTCCTGTTAAAATTTATTGTTGCTAACTTACACCTTCCCCGTGGGATCGATATTTGGGGCTTAAATAGAAAGTCCATTATTACTTGATAATGATAGGTATACTTGCATAGAATCCCATTATTAATTGCCTATAATTATATATATTTTACAAAACTTACTTTTCATATGAGGATCAAGTTTTTGGCGCTGTAGTGATGTCAACTTCATAAATCCTCACATATAAAAATTCAGGATCATTCAGCCCTACTACAACTTGAGTGCACTTTCAAAAAGGATCAAGAAGATAGAGAAAGATGTGTAGACTCTCGTGCACGTGATTGGGAATACTAATAAAATGCTGGATCATCTGGATTGGAGATTTAAAAAACATTTTGAACATACTGTGTGTATTGAAAATGGATTGGTACGTATGTTCAAGAAACATGTTTGGATTGAGGAGAAAGATTCATCTAATGAATTTCCATTTCAATCCTTCTACAACCTATATGTGCACTACCAATCTCTGGGAGATATTGATCTTGTTACTGTTTAAATGCAACAGTATAAAAAT
Organism: Phalaenopsis equestris; assembly: GCF_001263595.1. NCBI lineage: Eukaryota > Viridiplantae > Streptophyta > Magnoliopsida > Asparagales > Orchidaceae > Phalaenopsis > Phalaenopsis equestris. The sequence continues at coordinate 23,595 of NW_018247591.1, forward strand.
GCCTTCAATTATATTTTTCACTTATGTTTCCTTAATTTGTAATAGTACAAGAAACATTATTTGAAAGAAAATAAGAATTTATCTTTTTAATTTATATATATATATATTGAGATATTACGCAAGTATACGTATCGTTATCAAGTAATATAGGAGTTTCTGATAAAGCCCCGAATATCCACGGGGAGATTCACAATATACACTGTTGAACAAGAAACTTTCTATTTCAAAAAGACAATTACTTAAACAATAGATATTTTTATAGTAATTAAAATTCAAATCTTTCTGGTTATTTTGATATTTTGAAAAAACAATAAAAACTTCTACAGATAACTTGAGTTTATGTAAAAGAAAAGTACTTAATATGAAAATATCTTTCTCTTTATCATGAGACAGTAATAAGTATAGGATTTCTGTTGTGGAAGTATGCAAATTGTATTGTGTCAAATAAGAACAATTTTAGATGCTATAAGGCTAATTTCAAGTTTGAATAGTTTTGAAGACCGGCTAGGCAAAGAATATACTAGCTCTCACTCTAGAGTTCCCTCGATTCCCTCCACCTTAGGGCTAAGATTCAACCTGATGGCTAACATCTTGTATCAGAACCTAAAATAATAAGCCAAGTTGGGGGCTTTAACATGTCACTTTAAAGTCCTCTAACTCTACACACTTTAAAGTTTATTTCCCTATTTATTTCCCTATTTATTTTTATTTCCCTATTTATTTACACTAAATGATATGAATGACATTTTCATTCATACAACCTTATGTGATTCCTTCCAATTGTTGACTGAGATAATACCAGCCCAGCTTGAACATGTTCTCACAAAAAATTTTAACATCTTTATACGCCAGATCAAGAAGTAAATGAAGTGCATGGAATTAAATCATCACAACTTCGTCCAACATTAAAGATCAATACTTTCCACAACTTCCATCAAAGAAAGATTAAAAAAACTACTTAGAATCCATGGAGAAAACAAAACCATACTTTAGTTTAAAAGTTAAAATCATTGTCAAACCAACAAGAAGTCTCTATTAAAACTAAGAGTAGTTCAAAAAAATAAAGATAAGAACTTATCTCAAACAAAGATAAGAACTTATCTCAAATCCTTCACCAGACTCTTGAAGTTCCTTTAAATTTCTTCTCTTTTACAACACTCTTAATTCTCACAATAAAACTAAACACAAAAAAGACAAAGTAAATTTGTGGTGCTCGAAAAATCTCTCCAAACATCCCTCCCCAAACTTCTTCAAGAACTTCTCAAAACTCTCCCTTCTCAAGCACACTTCTAAAAGTCTGAACTTCCTTCTTATATAAATCTCTAAGAGGTGCCTTGGTAACTCTTTAAAATGTGTCCCAATTTGATGTATTCTCAAAGGGATGCCTCCTTTCGCAAGTCTTTTAATCATATTTTCGTTTCCAGTGGTCATAACCACCCTCTTTAGCCAATAGGTGCCCCAAATGTCCCTTCAAAATTCTGCAAAAAGAATTAAACCGTCAAATAACTACCTCTAGCTCTTAAGCAAGGGGCCTCTGGCCCTTAGGCACGACCTTCTCTGTTTCACCGGCGCTCTAGAGCTAGATTTGGAGCTTAGGTGCTAAAACACTTTTGCATCATTTTCACATTTTTGCTCCAAATTTGATCCTTTTTCACTTCTTTTAGCATTATTCATCTTTTTACTTGTACCTGAAAGAAAAACACACAAGTGTCTTCCATTAAAGTGTAATATCTCAAAAATAGGTATAAAAATGCAAAAATAGGTACCTTCTTGCTTGTACCTGAAATAAAAAAAACACACAAATACCTTCCAAACTTAAAATGTTACTTGTCCTCAAGATACACTTCAATCTTTAAAAACTAAATAAGTATGATATGTATATGAGTTTCTTTAGGAGTTACTAAAATTTAGATTTAGAAATATAGTAGTCCAATTTAGAAAAAATATTTAGTAAATGAGGCCAACTTAAAGTTTAAAAATTTTTAATGTAAAGGACTATGAAAATATGAATTCCAATCTAATTCAAAAATATTGTAGATTTTCCATATTTAGAATTTAGTCCTTTAATTATCTCCACTTAAAATATTTTATTAAGAATAATTTTAATTACCATAGTATATCCCTAAGCTTAAGAGTTTTGCAGGTCTTATACTTTAAAAAGATCAAAAGTGGAACCAATTTTTTATGAGGCACTAATCTTCAAGCTTCTCCTCCCTTATTTTTTTCTTTTCATTTCTTTTCTTTTTCCTTTTCTTTTTCTTTTTCTCATTGTTTTTCTTTTTCTGTCTTTTTCTTTTTCTTTTTCAGATAAGAATTACTATATCTTGATAGGCCTTCTACTTCTTCTTTCCTAAAACAAACTCCTGATATAATTTTTTACTTATAAATATAATAATAATTTTGAAAATTATTTTTAATAAAAGAAATTTAAGTATTAAAAATAGAAGTCTAAATATCTAAATTCTTTAAAAATACATTTTTTCTTACTAAAGATAGCTACATTATCTTTAGCAATTTATACACTAAAAACTTTTAACTGAAAGTTTTTCTTCATTACATAGAATTTTAACTAAATTTTCCTACTCATTTCTATAATCAAATTTTACTTCCCTAATATAACTTCATATACATGATCATTTTTCTTTTCAAATCAAATTCACTTGTAGCACATTTGAGAATAAATAAAATTCAAGTTTTGATATTAATTTTCATTCCCTTCCGAAACTTAAATTTTCAATAAGATTAAACAGTTTAGCAGCAGATATATATATGCATAAATGAAAATAGAAATAACATGCTTACAGGAATTTTTATACCCAAATTATACAAGTATAAAACTAAAAAAGAAGTAAAATTAATTTTTGATCAATTTTCTATTATTTTAATTTTAATTTAACTTGTAGAGATTCATTAGACTTCTAAGTGTGGGTACAAACATAAAAACTAATAAACACACTAAAATTGATTTCACAATCTCAACATAAAATCAAACACACTAACAAGTTAAAAGAAAAATGTAGGCTAGCAATTTTCTGAAATTAAAGTTTAAAACTAAAGTTAGCAAGATTTTCAACTTTTCACGAGACAAAAATAAGTTCAATCCTAACTAACTAAAACACAATAATCAACCAACAACAACAATCAACAACAACAATTACTACCCTAGAATTTAAAACAAAATACTAAAAAAATGCAAACATCATAATAACTATTAAACAAAATAAAAGTCTCACACATCACAAAGTCCAAAAAGGTACATAAACTCAAATGTATCAAATCATAACCACGAAGTCCATCACATGTCACACACATATAAATAACTCAGTCCTCTTCTTCATCATCAGAATCACCGCTATTCTAGACATCTACAGGCTCATAAATAGGTTATCTAAGATATGAAGGAAATTTCTCTCCTGGGTTACCCCTAATGTGGCTCTCAAAGATGAGTGAAATTTCTCCTCATAATCACTTTTCCTTCTATTATAACTAGCAATATGATCTATAAAGTTCTCTAAATTTTGTACCTTATCTGCGGTATAATTAATATTTTCTATCATCCTCTGCAATATTTGATTTTGAGTTTCAGTAGACTCTCCTCTATAAGTAAAAGCTCTCGAGGTAGATGGTCTAGATGTAGAAGCAGCAGAGGTGGATGCAGAAGACGTTGACATTACATAACTCCTTGAAAATCCTCCTCTCTAATATAAAATAGAATGCTCCAAATATGTCTTCACATTTACACTTGTAATTGGCTTTAAAGGCAATAATACTTCTTCCCAGCTATCATATCTCACTCCAG
>NW_018247591.1:27414-30628 GCF_001263595.1 Phalaenopsis equestris
CAAGAAAAGATCAAGGAAGCAAAGCAAACCCCAGACCTGCAGTAGTAGCGGCAGTGGCAGAACTGATGATAGTCTGACAAATCAAACATCCAATATTGATGAGCTTACCTTCCTAAATACAATAATTCAATATTGCTCTCTCCCTCGTAACTTTAATGAGATGATTTTACAGACGAGCTAAAATAAAGTAGTGTCATGCCTTTGATGGTGCACTGAACTTGGAAATGGAAAAATTAACTCTCCTCTCATTTGTTATTTTCTAGAGTCCTCTTCCAACAGTCAAATATGAAATATTCTCATCCAGTTTCATCTCGGTCGGACTATAGTTTGCATAAAAACATAAAGAATCAGGTGGTAAATAGTAGAACATATTGATTACCATGAATAGTGATTTTGGGGTTTTTCCAAATGTACTCAAAATACATGGTGAAAATTTAAAATTTTTTACATAGAAGTGAAGCTTACATAGAAGTGAAGCTCTTACCTTTACATAGAAGTGAAGCTCTTACCTTAATAAATCCAAATCTAGCAAATTTCACTCAAATCTACCAAAAACTCTCCTAGAAAAGGTTTGCCCTAGACTTCAAAATCACGAACTCGAGAAGAAAAAGGTGACGGTGAGAGTAAAAATTGTAAGGTTTTGGGTTATTTTTCACTTTAACTCTTCACGAACCTATTTTCATGAGTCGGCGCTTAAGCATGGATAAGTGGTGCTTATTCACCTGCCTCTTAGGTTACATCACGCTTATGTGTGAGACTGTGGCACTTAGGCGCCAGTGCATGATTTTTTATATTTTTTAACGTAAGTAAAACGCACTATTAGCCTAAGTATAACACCCCTAAATGGTCTTATAACACTTAAATGACTATTTTCCTCTCCCTTAACTTTCCTCTTTCTTAAAATTCTCCAATATAACTAATTTGATTTGAGACTAAAATAACAAAAAAATTTTCACAAACAAACACTTAAATTCATTTACAAACTAGTACAAGTACATGCAACACTTAATTCTCACTCCAAATAGTCTCTGATGAGAAAATTTTCCTAAATACAAACACTTAACAAACTAACACGATTAAACACACAAAAAACATAAACAATAAAAACAAGATTTAACACATACACATAAAACAACAACTCCTAACAAACAAACTCTAACATCAAACCTAATTCCATTCTTCATTTGTTGGGACAAATTCTGGTCTTTCATTAGTCTCACTTTGGGTATTCGGAATATAGAGTTGATAAAACGGACAATGGTGATGAAATACTAACGGCTAAGAAACCGTTATACATCTCTTGTGCACTCTGACTAATGAATTTCTTCCTCGTGGCCTCTTCCTTTTTCTTCAAATCCATCTCACATGAAGAAATTTCCTCTAAATCTCTCTTTTTCATAGAATTCAGGGTAGAAAATATTTTTGGGGTGAATTTCTATCACAAAACCCTTCTATTTATAGGCATAAATCCTTCCAATAACTATTAGACACATCTTAAAACTGCCACGACACGTTTACATTAAACAATTGTCATTTAAATCTTCTAGAAATGAAATTTTTGCACATGGTTTTGAACATCCGCGCTTAAGCGCCGATTATTAGCACTTAAGCTCTAGTGCTCAATTTTTCACTAGTCAACTTAACGTTCAAATACTTATTCTAGCATGTATAGATCACTAAATAAAGTTTAAAATCAATACAAACACATAATAGTTTCAAAAATACTACCCCAAATTTTCTTATTCCCACACAAATAACATTCAAAGTAAAACACACCGATAAGTATCAGTTGCTTCCCACAAAGTGCTTGGTTTAACGTCGTCAGCCCGATGTAATTAGTGCTTATTCTTGTTAACCCAACATCATTTGATCATTAAATTTACGCTGATCCCCTACAAAGTAAGGCTTCAATCTATGATCATTCACGTTAAATACTTTCTCAGTTTGAGGATCTTTAATATTCACAGCTCCATAAGGATAAAGTTTCCTCACAACAAATGGGCCCATCCACCTGGACTAAAGTTTGCCTGGAAATAATCCTTACCTTGCATTATATAGCAAAACTAGTTGCCCTGGCTGAAAAATTTTAGTAAGATTCCTTCCATCATGCCACATTTTCATCTTTTCTTTGTAAATCTTAGCACTCTCATAAGATTCATTCCTTATCTTTTCAAGCTCATTTAATTGTAATAATCTTTTCTCACCAGCATCTTTCAACTGTTTAATTGTCCAATATGTTGTATGCTCAAGTTCAACTGGTAAGTGACAAGCTTTTCCAAATACTAGCCTGTATGGGGACATTCCCATAGGAGTTCTATATGCAGTCCTATAAGCTCATAAAGCATAGTCAAGTTTGACTGACCAATCAATTTTTGTTAGATTCATAAATTTTTTCATAATTCTTTTAATTTCCCAATTGGATAATTCAACCAAACTACTTGTCTAAAGATGATAAATAGTAGCAATTTTATGGTTTATGTGATATTTCTTTAATAATTTCTCCATTATGACATTTCTGAAATGACTTCCCCCATCAGTTATGATCAGTCTCGGCATCCCAAATATAAAAAATGTGTTTGTTTTCAAAAATTTTGCAACACTTTGAGCATCACATTGAGTTAAAACAATAGCTTCTATCCATTCAGATACATAGTCCACTACTAATAGTTTATATAACTTTTTGAAAGATGGTACAAAAGGTTCCATGAAATCTAATCCCCACACATCAATTATTTTAACTTCTAGCATATAATTGAGGGGCATCTATTTTCTCCTAGAAATATTTCCTACTCATTGACATTTATAACAAGTTTTAATATAAGCATTAACTTCTCTAAAGATAGTAGGCCAACAGAATCCATATTGTAAAATTTTGTATGTTGTTTTATCAACATCAAAATGACCCCAAATTAAAGTTATGACATTTTTGGATAATTTCATAAGTATCTTCTAAAGGTACACATCTTTGAATAATCAAATCCTTTCCATATTTGTATAAAAATGGGTCATCCCAAAAATAAGTCTTAGCTTCATAAATAAATTTCTTCTTCTGTTGGTATGTCATTTCATAGGGTATAATATCACTAACAAGAAAGTTCACAATGTCGGCATACCATAAAACACGACACTCATTAATACTGAACAATTATTCATCTAGATATTGTCCATTAATTTCTTCTTCAAAACAGAGTGGTTTTTCTACCCCAAGTCTATA
>NW_018247591.1:32369-41542 GCF_001263595.1 Phalaenopsis equestris
TCCCCCCTGGAGATCCGGGGAGAAAACTCTCCACATTTCCTCACCAAAGCTTGAGGCAGCAATGCCGCAAATCTAAGTGCGTCAGCTCTAGGTTTCCTAGGCGAGGTCGTTAGTACGATGGTGACTTGCTAACATATGTGGTCGTTTGCACCTCATTGTTTGCATGTGCATGTCTTGCATGTTACATATTGTATGTCATATATCACACTTGCACTTGCACTCTGCAATTTGCATTTGCACTGCACTCTGCAACTTGCATTTGCACTTGTACCTCGCACCTTGCATTTACACTTTGCACTTGCACTTGCACCTGCACCACTTGTACCTCGATCGGTCGTCCTGGACTAGTCGACACCACTTGTGCCTCGGTCGGTTATCCCAAACCTGTCACATCACCTGTGTTTCAGTTGGCTACTCCAGCCCGGTTAGCACAGCACTTTGGTTTGATCGGATGCTCCATCCCGATCGACCGACCACTTGCTCATTTGCTTGTTATGTATGTGCTTGTACATGTTTGTCTGCATGATTGATATCATCTACTTGAGTTGCATTCCTTCGGGTCACTGTCTTACCGACATACCCTCTTTTCGGGTCGCTATCATCACGACATGCTTATCTTTGGGTCACTGCCTTACCGACATACTCTCTTTTCGGACCGCTGTCGTCACGACATGCCCACCTCTGGGTCACTGCCTTACCGGCGTACCCTCTTTACGGGTCGCTACCGTCACGACATGCCCACCTTCGGTTCACTGCCTTACAGGTATACCCTCTTTTCGGGCTGTTGTCGTCACAGTATGCCCACCTTCGGGTCACTGCATTGTTGGCATACTCTCTTTTCAGGCCCCTGCCCCTACGACATTCCCATTCCTACGAGTCACCGCCTTCATGGCGTACTCTTTATCACTATTTATATGTTTTGATTTGCTTGCATTTGCATTTGCATGTTTGCATGGATAGCAAGCTAGGCTCGTTAGGAGACTGACCCCGTGTTGGTCGCGATGTCTTAATGAGCATTGCTTACTGGGGAGTTCCTAGTGAACAATACGAGTTAAGTCATCGGGATTGACATGAGTATGACTGTGCTAAAGATCTAATATATCTAACTTGTGTCACCACTCTTTGTGACTCTTTGTGACACCCTTTAGATCCTTTGGATCTTTGGGATGGGCCCAGTATGTCGACCCAGTCAAAGTCATACTATACCCAGGCTTACCCCACACTTAGATACTAGGTTGACGTACTTTTTGTTAGATGGTGTACTATGTTAGGATTTAGAGTGTTTTTTTATGTCTGGCTATTTTTCTCTGTTGGATTGGTTACCCTAGCCAGATATCTTTCTTTTGCATTATGCTTATGGTGTGACTGCATGATGCATATGTGTGGTAGTGTGTTAAGGCGTTCTTTTGCAGGGAGTCATGTCTATTTATATGCACACACACAAGTACTGCTATTGAGGGAGCATGTGATGATTTCTGACCATTTTGTTTGCAGGTATTATTTAGCTCCCCCACTTTAAGGCATGACACATTATACGTTATTTGCATGTGAGTTTTCCCGCTGACATTTGTTTTCATGTAGGATTGAGTCTTCCTTTTTTCTATGTACTTTTTAGAGTCTAAGAGAGTCCTATAGCAGAAATAAGATACAGGCCACGGGTTCCGAGGAGTTTGGCGCGGGAACCACGTGAAGGGGACCAGGAGCAGATGCTCGTGCCTCATATCTTAATTATGCATTTTATATTTATGTATAGAATTAGGACTGATCATGTATATGCGGAGTCCTGCCTCCCTTTTCCTTTCTGGGATAACAACTTGATCATATTTAAAATGGTAATTGAGTCAGAAAGTCAAAGATGCTAAATCAACTAAGTTAAAATTTTCCTTTTAATGAATTGAAGGATGAGTTTGATGGTGTCAAGACTTTCTTTCAAGAAAATAAGAAATGAGTCAGCTTAATTGACTTCGTAGCTAATTGTATTTCAGAGGTGTTTGGAGTCAACTCAGTCAAATCAATTTTGATGGAGAGTTAAATTCATTCTACGATTCCTTCAATGTGGAAAGATATCTTTTGAAGCTGCCAAAGTCGTCTTCTTTTAGATCTCTTGAGTTATTCATGTAATGAATAAAAACAATATTTTAAATAATATTTAATTTCTTTATTATAATTTTGTAATGTATATAGAAAACCTTTATAAAAATGAAAAATCAATTTAATCATTATATATATATATATATATATATTAAAAAGGTTGAATTTTAAGTGATGATGACTCATTTTTATTAAATTAGTGAGTTTTCAACATCCAAAATCATACTCCTAAGTCTAGGATCATTTAATTGACCAGACTTCCAAATTTTAATAATTTAAGAAAAGTACAAATATATCCTTTAATTGGAAAAAGTGAGATTGATTTCTACAAATTAATACCTTGTGTTTCAATCATCCAAATATGTTAATTAAAATCAAAGGTTTCCCATTTCCGTTTCTTGAATTAAGCCTAAATGTTAATTAAGGCTAAATTTCTAAAATTACACTTTTGCCCCTAAGGCTCTAATACTTCATAATTCAAGAAATTTATATCAAATGACTTTGGAATTTTCATCCCACCTCACTCATGGGTCAATTAAGACATCAGAGGAGAAAATGTGATCTTTCAAATTTTAATTTAATTTATATATTTATTTACATGCAAGAATAGGATTTTTCAAAGAAAATTCCATAACGTGACCAAGGCAAAGCATAATCACTTGAAATATTTACTGGAGGTAGATTTAGACAAGTGAATCATTAGGACCTAGTTTCATGATTTTTTGAGTTTTATTTTAATTATTAGAATTATTTCAAGTTCTAGAATATTTATTAATTATTAAATATTTTAAATGTGAAAAATTAAGTTTTATATTTTCATTAAATATCTATGAGGTTAAGGAACCTAGAGAAATAAATTTCACAGTTTTTTTATTTTTCTTTAAATTGTTAGAATTATTTTAGTGAAAATCCATTTTAGCCTTTAAAAATTATGTTAAGCTTCAAAATTTAATGTCTTCCCTTAGAAAATTAGGGGAAAATATTTCAATTGTTCCTAATTGCTTAGGAAACAATTTAGAACATTTCCATAAATTTTTATATTTTTGTGATTTTTATCATTTTTTAATTATTTAAAATTAAAGAAAGACTTAAAAAAAGTAATTTTTATTTTAATTACAAGTTTATTTTTAGAAAATTCCTCAGATCACAAAGAACTCCCAAAACCATTTTTTATAATTTTTTTAGTTATATTTTAATTGTTAAAAATCATTTTAGTATTAAAAATGGCATTTAACTTAGAAAATCATTTTGAGTTATCAAATGAGCTCAAAATATTTTGAATTTTTTATGAGGAGTTCTCTAAACTTCAAGTACAATAGAGATTAAAAGCCAAGTTATTTAAATGTTTGTGTTTTCCAAAATTAATTTTCTTTGCATTTTAGGGTTTGTGAAAATTAAGTGCATTCATATTGATTTAAATTATGAGACATTTTCTAAAGGTTTCTCTAGCTATAATTAACCTTTCAAAAATATCTTGGAATTTTCTAAGTAACATGCTAATTATTATGATTAGTTTATACAAATAATAAGCATAAGATTGAAAAATATGGATCTCTGTCTTTGGAGAAATTAGAGAATATTCCCTAAAATAGAGGCAACAACAAGCAAAAATTTTAAGCCATGGTGAAATGTCTACATGCATGAAAAATCAAAAGACTCAAAACAATATTTAATTAATTAAAAATAAATTATGAATCACATAACCTTCAAATTATTTCCACATTGTTCTCTTCTATTCACTAAGCAAAAGGATATTTTTATTTTATTTTTGTAATTTTTCTACACCAAGATATCAATTTTTAAAGTTAGTGAGCTTTTTTTGAATTATTTAAATCCCTATTTTTCTATTTAAACGTGCAATGCCACCTCATCCTAAGCAACTCCAAAAAGGAACGCGGCGCGCTCCCATTCGCCGTGCTTTCCACCCTGGCATGCCACATGGCTCGCGGTTCACGTATCAAGAGTACATCTAGATAGATCTCGTCTGTTTATGAAATAAACGCGCGATCGGACGACTCCCCATTATCGTCCCCAAATAGATTAACCCGAGAACCGTCCACACTCAAACCTTAAGATCTCCCTCTAAACTCAACCAAACCTCATGGAGTTTGTTCTTAGAGCTTCATCTACTGAAGACGAACCTATCTATACAGATTATATGGTATGAAATACAGTAAATACGTATTGAGAGTGAAAATGGATAATTAAAAGAAGCTTGGGCTACGGTTGAAGTTCAATACCTTTGCCTGAGAGGGGAGGCCTCAAGCAGATGGTTGTGGAAGCTTCAATTGGTCCCAAAAAACTTTAAGATGAAGCCTTGTGCCTTGGTGAATGGTCTAGGTATGAATTCGACCAAGCTCGATTTCAAGTGTTGATTGAAGTCTATACTAGAGGGTGTTTGAGAGGGGCTTTTTTAAAGTCTATACTAGAGGGTGTTTGAGAGGGGCTTTTGTGGGGAATCAACTTCTTTCACTATGGGGATGGTGTGTACACAAGTAATTGAAGTTGGAATTGGAGAGTAGTTTTTAGCAAAAATTCAAGATCAAAATTGAGCTTCCACAGTGAAGCTCAGTGGGGGAAAATGGTTGGTTTGAACTGAGGAGGTCTTAGGGAGTCTCTAAGGGAAGTTTAGCAGAGTTTTCTTAAAAAAATTTTAGCTGCCATTCTTTGTCCATGGAGGTGAGGTTTAAATAAAATTGGCTTAGGGTGGCTGCCATGGCTAATTGAGGGGTGCAAAATGAGGTGGAGGGCAGAAAGGCTCCAAATTTTAAATGGGATGAGGTGACCTGTAGATTTGAATTCGGTCTAAATTTTTGGTAGTGGCACACAGTTTTGTTGTTTTCCAGCCACTAGGCTAGTCTGCAAGGCCAGGGGAGGTGGCCAGGAAGTCAAATGAGATAGGGGGAGACTTAATTATGATTTACCCCCCAAGGGTAGGGATGATGAGGGAGATTTTTGGTTAAGGCCCATCCCAAAAATGGATTAAAGTCCCTTCAGTTAGGGATCTATTGGTCCATAGCATGCTTTGGTGGGGTTTTCATTATTCAGCTTGGTCCCTAGGTGGATTTGGGTAATTTGTAGAGTCATAAGTTGGTGGTTTTAAGGTGGCTAGGCCAATTTTATTGCATGGGTCCAAGTGGGTCAACTTGGCTTAAAGTGGGTTTGGGTTAGGCTAGCTATGGTTTTGAGCCCAATTTATTCATTAAAATTGTGTATATTATTGTAATGAATATTTTTTGTGAAGGATTGAAGTAATTTTGAGTTCAATTGGAAGCTCAATTTGAAGGATTTTGAGATTTTTGTCAATTTGGGCATGTTGGTCTAGACTTATGCTTAAGTTAAGCTAAGCTTGGAATTTGGCTCAATTTAATGGTCCAAAAGATCAAGGGAGATGTTTTGAATATTTTTCATGAAGGAATGCAGTGGAAATTTTGGGGCTAAGGCAATCAATTTGGTGGAATTTTGAGACATGGCCAATTTAGGGCAAAATTGAGGATTTTTTGATTTGGGTTGAAATTAAACGAAATTGAGGCCTCACCAAAGCCAATTGAAGGTCAATTTTGATTTTTAGTAGTCTTATGAAGAGTTTAGGATTCAACTTGAGACAAATGTAGTAGGCCATGGGGCTCAATTTGTGAGCCAAAATTGGAGGTTTGACGTAGAACAAAAGTAGGCTCAAAGAATAGGCTAATTGAGCTTGTATTTGGTTCAAATTATTCATACAGAAGGTGAATTTGAGTTTAGAATTGAAATTGGGGGAAATTGGGACCAAATTGATTGACATTTGAAGTGAATTTAGGGAAACTGGGCCTTTAAAGGTAATTTGGGGGTTTTGGTCAAAATGGTCCAATTAGTCAAATTGGGTCATGTGATAGTTGAGAAAAATGAAATTGGGAATATTTGAATGGTTTTGAGAATTTTTTGGATCTTTTGGAATTTTTGAAATTTTGGGCCAAGGAGGGGCATTTTGGTAATTTGGCAAATTTTGTTGATTTTAGGTAATTTGGATGTTTTCAAAATTTAGGGTTTCAAGAATACTTAGGTAATCTGGAGGAGTTTAGTGGAAAAATGCCAAGTTTAGTATTTCTGGTAGAATTGGGGTGCCAACCACCATAAATGAGCTATGGACCAATGGAAACCCCATTTGGGTCCTCTATGTACTGGTCTTAGCTAAACCCTAGCCTAGGTCCAGTGGGTTTAGGGGACCATCTACATGAGTATCCCAGAAGAAACAAGGGATCAAAGGTAAGTACCTTAGCTCTAGACCAATACCTAGGGTCAAACCTAAGGTCAATGAGTCCTATGGGAACTCTCCTTGAGTTCCCCCATAATGACCCCAACTAAGTGCTAGAGGTTAGGACCCTTATATAGAACTTCAAGTTGAGTAAAGAAAAGTTTGGAATTTCTAATGGTGAGGGTTCCTTTTCTAGTTTTCTATGAATAGTCAACAGGAAAGTTTCATGGCTAGACCCTAGGCTACTAAAGAGAAAAAACTAGACCTCAACTAAAAGTGAGGTCAACAGGTGATAACCAGTATATCCATCCAGAAATAAAAAGTATTTATGCCCGACAAGTCTATCCAGCATTTGATTTATATATGATAGTGGAAAATGATCTTTCCTAGTGGCAAGATTTATGTTTCTATAATCAAAGCATATTTTTCACCCTGTGACTTATCTATTAAGTAGTAACTCAATAAGTACATTCAAAGTCACAGTTACTCCTCCTTTCTTAGGAAAGCAGTGAATTGGATTAACCCACGCACTATCTAAAATAGGATAGATAATTCCAGCATCTAACCACTTTAAAATTTCATTCTTTACAACTTCTTCATAAAAGGATTCAATCACCTTTGAGGATGAGCCATGGGTTTGCAGTTTTCTTTCATATGAATTCTATGCATACAAATTGAATGACTGGTTCCTTTAATATCGACAATTGTCCATCTAAAAAAATTGTCCATCTAAGGGCTTTCTTAAAATTTTTCAAAATTTTCATCAAACTTTTTTCTTTTTCCATCGTTAACTTTAATGAAATTATAACCGTTAAAGTAGGAGAATCACCTAAAAAGACATATTTTAATTGATCGGGAAGTAATTTTAATTAAAGTTATGAAGCTTTTTGAATCGATGGACAAAATGATTTATCTTTTTCCATGGTGTCCAAAATTTCAAAATTTTCGCTAACATAGTTTGAATCTTCCTTGAAAAGATATTCACATTGATCTAATTCCTCTTCTTGCTCGTGTTCCAAATCCTTTACTTTAGATTTTTCTTCAAAATTAGTTTTGAAATGACATTCACTCAGACATATTATAACATTCATTCTATAGCATTCATTATCTTTACCTTTTGCACGATACTTCAGTGATTTTGAAATGTTAAAAGTAACAGTTTGATCATTGACACACATTTTTAATTCCACTTTTTGCATATCTATCACCACTTTCTGCATATCTATCATTACTCTTCTTGTGGCTTTCTTGTGGCTAGGAAAGGTCTCCCAAAATGATAGGTATCTCTTTATCTTCCTCCATATCCGACACAATCAAATCAACAGGAAAGATAAACTGATCCACTTTCACTAGAAAATCTTCTATAACTTCTTTAGGATACATTATCGAACGATCTTCTAATTGTAGAGTTACAGTAGTATGGGTTATTTCTCCTAATCCCAATCTGTTAACTATTGATAATGACATAAGGTTAATGCTTGCACAAAAATCACATTAAGCTTTCCCATAAAATCTGTCTCCTATCGCACATGGAATTGTAAAGCTACCAGGATCTTTAAGCTTTTCAGGAAACTTTTTCTAAATTATAGCAATGCATTCCTTCATAAGTGCAACAGTATCATTATCTTCAAACTTTCTTTTCATGTTGAGAATATCCTTCATAAACTTTACAAAGCTTGGCATTTTTTCTAAGGCTTCAACAACTAAGGCTTCAATTGTAAGCTTCTATACTTATCCAACTTCTGTTGATGAAGTCTTTGAGGAACATCTTCGATCCGATGTAAAAATCATGACGAATCATCGAAATCCACTTCTTTAAGAAGTAGGTCTTTCAAAATCTTTTGGAGCGTCCTCTTTTAATTCTTCAATTTCTTCTCTCTCTACTTTAGTTTCTTTTTGAACCCTACATTCCAACTCTCTTCTGCTTCTAAGTTCAATGGCTTTGACTTGCTCTTTATTCTGATCTTTCATATTTTTTTTAGTATTACTAGGAAGTATTCCTTGGGATCTATTACTTAATAAATTTGCGATTTGTCCAAGTTGATTCTCAATATTTCTAATTGTAGCTCCTAAACTTTGTAGTTGATTTCCCAAATGTAACACCACTTCTTCTATATACAATTTCTTCTCCTTAAATTGTGGAATTAAAACCTAGGGGATAAGTATATCTATAATTATTATTCTTTTAATTGTTCCAGTTTCCCAATGGGTTTACTTGATTGTTCCCCCATTGTTGATTATTACCACCTGTAGTATTATTCCAATTAAATTTGTGATATTTCGTCAAATATGGGTTATAATAGTTTGAATATGGGTTATTTTGCTTGTTATTTATAGCATTCAAAGTTCTTAATGATGCTTGAAAATCTACCATTTTGCCTAATGAATTCTCTTCAATCATACAAACTCGTTGAGAAAAATTCATTACAAATTGGTCTAACTTCCTTAAAATTGTAACAACTTGATTTGTCAACATAGTAAATGTATTAGATTAATGAATATTGGCTACTTTCCTTGGATTCACCCTCTTAGAAGGCCATTAAAAATTACTGGTAGGTATTTCTTCAATTCAAGCATAAGCGTCATGAAACGGTTTTGACATCATTGAACCACCAACAGTGGTATTGATAATAGATCTAAGAGACCCATCTAATCCATTATAAAAATTTTGAATTATTAATCAATCTAGTATAGCATAGTGTGGACACTTTCTTAAGAGTTGTTTAAATCGTTCACATGCTTCATAAATAGATTCCCCTTCAAACTGGTTAAAAGATTCGCAGTTTTTAATGGTGAAAAATATTTAGCAAGGAATTTTGCACTAAATCACCCCAAGTTCTGATAGATC
>NW_018247591.1:41750-57081 GCF_001263595.1 Phalaenopsis equestris
TATTTTTGAATACTACAATGAATTTCATCTACCGTATAGTTGGCATAATCTCGTAAAGGACTAAGTTCTTGATGTACTTCAGCATTTTGATCATTTTGGTTTGCCATTTCTGTAATTTTTTAGATTTTTCAAAATTTTTAATTATTTTGGTTTTTGGGATTTTTTTAACAGTTCTTTCAAATTATAAATCGTAGGGCACTAGTCCATCAGAACCTGAACTACACATACACTAACATAAAATAAAATACTATAATAAAATATTCTTACAATAGCTCTTAATGTTTAAATAAAACTTTCTAAAAATAGGAACTTACTTTCAATCAATTTCTCCTCGGCAACTGCTCCAAAAACTTTATCCCGTTACTGTTTAAATGCAGCAGTATTACACTGTCTTCAATTATATTTTTCACTTATATTTCCTTACTTTGCAACAATACCAAACACTTGATCTGAAAGAAAATAAGAATTTAACTTTTTAATTTATTTATATATTAGGATATTACGTAAGTATACTTATCATCATCAAATAATATAGGACTTTCTGATTAAGCCCTAAATATCGAACGCACAAGGAGATTCACAATAGGCATTATTGAACTACAAACTTTATATTTTTAAAAGACGATTACTTAAACTATAGATACTTTTATAGTAATTAAAATTCAACTCTTTTTGGCAATTTTTATATTTTCACAAAACAATAAAAACATCTAAAGAAAACTTGAGTTTATCTAAAATAAAAGTACTTAATATGAAAATATCTTTCTCCTTATCTTGAGTCAGTAATAAGTATAGGATTTCTATTATGGAAGTATATAAATTGTGTTGTGTCAAATAGAAGCAATATTATTTTTTACCTTTACTAGAGATGCTATAGAGAACAATGATTAATTTTAAGTTTAAATAGTTATGAAGATCGGTTAGGCAGGGAAGATACTAGCTCTCACTCTAGAGTTCCCTCGGTTCCCTCAACTTGGGGGCTAACATCTCGTATCAGAACCTAAAACAATAAACCATGTTGGGGGCCTTAGCCTATCACTTTAAATTCCTTTAAGTCTACACCCTTCAAAGATTATTTTCTTATGTATTTGCACTAAATCATATAAATTACAATCTCATTCATACAACTTCATGTGATTCTTTTCAATTGTTGACTGAGATAATACCAGCCCAATTCTTACATGTTCTTACAATAAATTTTAACATCTAGTTAGGTTAGATCAAGAAGTAAATGAAGTGCATGAAATTAAATCATCACAACTTCTTCCAAGATTAAGGATTAATAATCTCCACAACTTCGATCTAACACTTTAATTACTTATCATTTTAAGGAGACAGATAAAGAAAACTACTTACAATTCATGGAGAAAACAAAACCACACTTTTGTTTAAAAGTAGAAATCATTTTCAAACCAACAAGAAGTATCTATTAAAACTAAAAGTAGTTCAAAAACAAAGATAAAAAACTTATCTTAAATCCTCCACTAGACTCTTAGAGTTCATTTGAATCTCTTCTCTTTTACAAAACTCTTAACTCTCATAATAAAACTAAAAAAAAATGATAAAGTAAATTTGTGGTGCCTGAAAATCTCTCCAAATGTTCCTCCCCAAACTTCTTCAAAAACTTCTCAAGACTCTCCCTTTCAAGCACACTTCTAAAAGTCTCAACTTCATTCTCTTATAAATCTCCAAGAGGTTCTTTGGTAACTCTTCAAAATGTATCCCAATTTGATGTATTGTCCAAGGGATGCCTCCTTGTCCAAGGTATGCCTCCTTTCACAAGGCTTTTCATCATATTTTCATTTCTAGTGGTCATAACTACCCTCCTTAGCTAATAGGTGCCTTAAATGTCCCTTCAAAGTTTAGCAAAATGAATTAAACCGTCAAATAACTGCCTCTGGTGTTTAAGTGTGGGGCCTCTGACTTTTAGGCTCGGCCTTCTCTATTTTATTAGCACGTAAGCACTGGATTTGGCGCTTAGGCACCAAAACACTTTCGCACAATTTCTTACATTTTTATTCCAAATTTGATCATTTTTCACTCTGATGCGACTTTTTATATGCTTAATTTTATATATTCTATATAGTCACAATGATATAAGCGCAAGTATACATATCACTCAAGTAATATAGGACATCCTGATTAAACCCCGATAATCGATCCCACTAGGAAATGAGGAAAGATACCCTTAGTTAAATTCCAGTTTACTAATATTAGTCCTTGGCTTGGAATGTCGATCAAAATGGTGTTTTATTAGCAACTACTCCTAAATGCAAATTTTAAATATAAGGATAGTAACAATTCCAAAATGTAAATATTAAATTCTAAAGATAACCCTTTCTGGATGAATTGGTTTGGAGAATTTTAAGATTTTGAAAACTACTATTCTTATGTAGTGAGTCGGATATTGTAAAAGAATGAGATACATTAATTATTGTATGTGTCAAATAGGAGTAATATTAATTCTTTACCCTGATTCAGTGTTATAGAAAAGCATTGGCTAATCTCAGAATTAGTTCCTAAATTCGTGGCTAGGCTAAGAGGATACTAGCTCCCAGAATTAGTTCCTAAATTCATGGCTAGGCTAAGAGGATACTAGCTCCCACTCCAGAGCTCCTAATTCTCTTCCCCTGAAGGCTAACTCTCGCTTTAGTTCTTTAAACACTAAGACCGAATTGAGAATTTTAATCTTTTACCCCAAAATCTCCAATTCTACGCCCATCAAAGTATATTTCTCTATTTATTTGCATCCAACCCCCATGAACTTCACCATCCATGGAATTTGAATGTGGCTCCACTTTATTGAGAATTACACTACCCTCTCGGGTCTTAATGCAATTACAGCAAATTTAAACACTACAACAGACCTTTATTGTAACGTAAATGAAGTGCAAGTAAAAACCATCACATTTATAATTAAAACTTCTTCAAGCATGCAACCCAAAATTTGAAACATGAATCCTATTCATCGTAAAAGAAAAGTATAAGGAAAATAATGGCATAATTCTCTCATGCCACTATTTTCTAAGAAGAAGAAAGAGTAAGAGAAACACATCACAAAACACAAAGAAAACACAACAAAAAACCTCATTACATAAAAGAAAATCCACTAGATAAGTGTTTACAAAATCATAAGATAACGAAGAACACAATATTTAGCTTTTTCCCCTTGAAAGAAAGATGAAAATCTCTCCCACAAAGTCTCCCACTGATCCATGCAATGCTAGAACATTCCCTTACAAATTCTCTCAAAATCCCCTCACCAATCTCTCCAAAAAGGTAGAAATCTACATTTCTACATCTATTCTAAGATCTTTAAATATTCTCCACATTTTCTCACTCACACACACCCTCACACACACACACACACATGCATAGGAGAGGAGCAAAGCACTCTTTTTTAAAGAGATACAAATTCCATCCTTTTTTTCCATAAGACAAATATATTCATCCAAAAGACAAGTCTCTTCATTCAAGAGCCTTATCCAAGTGTCTAGATTCATTGAATTACTTCATGGGGTGTTTGAATCACTTGGGAACCTTCTAGAACATCAAAACCCACCAAAAATTGTTCCATGACAGTCCCGGGCGCTATTGGCGTCGTTTTCTCATCATTTTATGCTCTTTCGTGCTGCTAGTGTCGGCTCTGGAGCAGCTAGCGCCGGCTCTGGTGCTACCGGTTCCCACCCTATGCAGCTCCACCATTTTGCTTTGTTTGGCTCAGTTTTAGTTCTATTTCTCCCCGTTTCAGTTGCTTGTGTTCCTAACAGATAAACATATAAAATAAGCATAGAAGCAACCTTTCTTTAAAGTATCATTCTATTCAAAAATGTGTGAGAATTGTAAATTAGATTAAGTATAGAAAAACATATCAAAATATGTCAGGAAAAAATTTTCTTTCTTGCTTGTTTTTGCTCCAAATTGCATCATTTTTGCTTCTTTTTCCCCAAAACTCCATTTTCTATACCTGAAACCAAAAATATACAAAATACCTTCCCTTAAAGTGCAATATCATTGAAAATCACTAAATATAGGCATTAAAAGCATATGAAAAATTGCACATTTTTTAGGTGTATCAAAATCTACCAAACTTAAATGCTACTTGTCCTCAAGTAACCATTTTACTACATAAAAATATGACTTAGGATAGAGACTAACTTACAAACTTCTATACTTTAGTTTAGTAAATAAAATAGTAAAATTTAAGAAAAACCTTTAATAACTTAGATTCAAACTCTAAGTCTAAGAATACTTAGTAATCAATTTTAAGATTTCTGAATTTCTATTCAGTTCAAGAAGAATTGCAATTTGTTATATCAAGGATATTTAGAACATTCATATGAAAAAGAACTTCATGAAAATTTTACTAGTAATTCTACTAATACTTTACAAGTTTAGAAAGTATAATAAAGCTTTTTCCTTAAGTTCAGGAGAGGTGTGGAAATAAAGTCATTTTTTTATTAAGCATCTCCTCAAGCTTCTCCTCACTCATTTTTTTCTTTTTTTTCCCTTTTTTTTTCTTTTTCTTTTTCTCTTTCTTTTTTCTTCTTTTTTTTTCAAGTGATGATTACTATATCTGGATAGCCTTTTAATAATTTTGAACTTCACTATCCTCTTCTTAAAATAAAAACTCCTTACCTTTCATCACTTTATACATTCATATTAGTTTATGATTTTGCATAAAATTTCATTCTTTTCTTCTTACATGAAACTCTAAAATTCTTAATACTTCAAAAATATAATTTCCTTTACTTTAAATAGAAAAACATAATCTTATCATTTCATACCAAATATCTTTAACTTCAAAATTAAACTTCATTATTAAAAACTTTTACCTAAATTTAAAGTTGAAAACATAAATCTTCAAAAATATAATATTTAAAGACATAAATATAGTCATTTAAAGTTAAACTCCAATTCCAAGGTCATGTTACGTTAGTTTTAAAAATATATTTAATTAAGGACAAATAAAATTTAGTTTACTTCTTTTCAAAAGAAAATTTTCTTTTCCCATAAACTTGCATTTTAAATTATTTTACAATTAATTTCATAAAATGTAGCAGGAAAGAAAAGTAATTGAATCTACTAGCTACTACAACATCCTACCAAATTTATATACATTCATAATAAAGATAGAATGCCTGTCGGAGAATGTAAATCTAGCCTAAAACATGCATGCAATAATACTAAACTAAAAGGAAGTATACATAGCTTTAAAATTTATTTTCTTCCTACCCCCAAACTTGATTTTTAACATGTATAACATTTAGTGCAAGAAAATATAAGTAGGAAGAAAAACAGTATAGAAATTCTATCTCCCACAAATGTCTATAAAAAACATCTACAATTATCTATCATGATAAAAAACATGTAGTAGAAACTAAATCTAAACTAAACATGCCAGAATGAAATTAACTAAATAAAAGTCTAACTAGCATAACATGTATCAGGATTGGAATTTAAAAATGTTCTTCAAGTCCTATTATTGTAACACAAAAACAAACACACATAATAAATGAGGTCAATCTTCCTTTAACTCATCACATCTCACTAACTTACTTCCAATTTCTAACGGAATCACTACATAAATATATTGGGTACTTATAAATGATTTAATAGACTCTAATCCCAAAGATAAAATTATCCCTTATATATTGGCTCCTAGGCACCCATCTTAGGCATCATCTAATCCTTTAAATTAAGCACCTCTAATAGCTACAAGGATAGTGTAAATTCATCCACATATTACTCATCAAATAGGTTAGCTACTCCTACCAAATGAAAAAAGGGTTAAATAAGGGAAGTAATAAACTTGAGATGGAATTGTCACTGATAAATTTATAATGTCTCTTCTAAAACTCAAGTTTGGGTTAGACCCGAGTTGTAGTGGACTCATCAATCCAAATACTACAAGAAAACATACAAGTCTAACCATAATAAGAAGTTAAGAAATCACATCCCTCATGACACATAAAAAGCAAATCAAACCACTAACAATCCAAACATCTACCAATCATCAATCAAACTGATCAATCCACATTAAAGAAAACACAATACAACACTAAAAATCATGACTCTTAAGCATACTAAATCAAACCACACTGATAACTATGGGTTGCCTCCCATACAGCGCTTGGTTTAACATCGCTAACCTGAAAAATGATTCTACCTGGATCAAAATTCTAATTAAGTAATCCTTGATCAATCACCCAATCTTTTTCAGATCTAGGGATTCTTACAAAGTCCTCAAATTTAAATTTTCTTTCAGGACTTCCTTTTCATATTAATTCATATCCTTGTTCCTCATATTTCTTTCTAGATCCAGTTCTTCTAGTAATTTTCTCAATTTTAATATTAATATCATCCTTGAATTTTATAAGAAATGGAACTTTATAAGCTACTTCATGATCTCCCAAATTTTGGATCAGATTCTCTCTAGATAATTTAGATTCTGGATTGAATTCTTCTAAGTTACTCTTGTCTTCCAAGTTATCTTCTAATTCTTCAAGAATTTCTTCCATTGGTTTTTCAATTTCCTTATTCTCATCTCTCAACTCAATGTTCTTTTCAAAAATATCTTCAAATTCTCTTTTAAATATTTGTTCGATAACTTTATATTGCTCATCATTCATTTCTTTAGAATTTATCTCAGTGTCACTAAGTCAAATCTTTAGGGAGTATCTATTAATTGCATTAATAATCTACCCCAACATCAGAATCTCATTCATTTTGTCTATATACCACAAAATATGTCATTCAGTGACTTTGAATAACTCTTTCATAGGAGTTCTTTTACTGATTTTATCATTCAATTCAGGTTCATCTTTTGATTGAGTCGACTATGAAGATATAAAGGCTGGTGGTGTAGATGAATTCTCTATATATGCAGGTCTTAAAATTGTATGGGGGTATATTCATTTTAATTTCATGAGATTTTTCAACATATGGAATTAAAAATTTACTATTTTTGGTAACGTCCATCATTTCACACCTCTCATGAACATACATACAGTCTTCTTTAAACAACTTTTTAGACTCATCATGAATGTCCATTTCGATCTCATCAGTTAACTTACTCTCAAATCATTTTTTGAAATGGTTTTTACTTAGATAATCAATTTCATCCATAAAAAAATAATCATCATATTTTCTCTCAGTTGGATACTTCATAGCCTTTAATACATCAAAAGTGGTTTTATGGTCATTAATATTCATAGTTAACTTTTCTTTTTGCACATCAATCATATATTGTCCAGTAACAAGAAAAGTTCTCCCCATAATAATGGGATATTCATCATCTTCCTCCATATCTAATACAATAAAGTGTATAGAAAAGATAAATTTATCCACTTTAATAAGCACGTCTTCTATAACCCCTTTTGGATAAATGATCGATCGATCAGCTAACTGAAGGGTTATAGTAGTAGGAGAAATATCGGCTAAACCTAACCGTTTAAATATAGATAGAGGCATCACATTAATGCTCGATCCTAAATCACATAAAGCTTTTCGACATAATCTTTCTCCAAATACACAAGGAATTGTTAAGCTAGAAGGATCTTTAAGTTTCTCAGTATGCTTATCTAAAAAATAGCGCTGCAATCCTCACTTAGTGCAACTACCTCGTACTCCCCAAATTTCCTTTTCATTTTTAATATCTCCTTCTTAAATTTTGCATAACTTGCCATTTGATCCAAAGCTTCAGCGAAAGAAATATTTATCGTTAACTTCTTAAGTACTTCCATTAACTTTAAAAATTGTTTATCGAACTCATGTTGTCTAAATCTTTGAGAAAATGGAGGTGGTGGTATATCTAAATTGATTTTAGTTGGAGATACTGATTTTTCCAGATCCTTAGAAACATGTTCTTCGGGTCTTTTATTTTCCTTTATTTTTATCACAACTCCTTTCTCTTTTCTGACCATATCGTCTATCTCTCTTCCACTTCTTAATTGGACAACTTCAATTGAACAGCTTCTATTTGCTCATCATTTTTCTCTATAGAGTTGATCTCAGTGTTGCTAGATAGTTTCCTTAGGGTCTATTGTAAAGTGAATTAGCAATTTGTCCAAGTTGATTCTCTATGTTTCTAATCGCAGCATTTTGACTTTGCAACTGGTTTTCCATTTGCAATATCACTTCTTCTCACTTCTTCTTCTTGATAGACAAATTCTTATCCTTAAATTGTTGATCATTGTTATAATAGGGTGAAGATGAAGGTCTATAATTTGGCTCCCCTAATTTTTCCAACTTCCATTAGGAATTCCATAATTAGTTTCCCATTGTTGGTTTACACCCCAAGTAGTGTGATTCCAGTTAAAATTAGGATAGTTCTTTCAACCTGAGTTGTAAAAGTTATAATATGAGTTATTTATGGTATTTAAAGTCTCATATGATAAGTTAGAATCAATCATATGCCCTAATGAATTTTCCACACTTACTGTAGTAAATTGAGGTTAGTTCATTCCAAATTGGTACAACTTTCTTGATATTGCCACACTGTAGTAAATTGAGGTTTGTTCATTCCAAATTGGTACAACTTTCTTGATATTGCCAACTTTCTTAATGAAATTTCCCCAACTTTCTCTATGTTTCTAATCATATGCTATATCAGTGCATGATGTGCCAGAAACTAGAGAATTGGCGCATGATGCGTCAGATCGGCGCATGATGCACTGGGGATGACTTTTTTAAATTAAGAGACAAATTTTTGCATGAATTTCAAAAGGACACTTGTTCTACAAATCTCTTAGAGTAATTCAATGCATTTAGACACTTTGGAAGGTTCTTTTATGAAGGGATATGACTCTTGGATCAAAAGACACATCTTTTGAATTCAAAAGAGTTCTCTGTTGGAGGAAATTTTGGAGGGAATTTTAATTTCTTTTCCAAAGGAGGCAGTCCAAAATAAAAGAAGAAAACTTGAAGAGTTGAAGTGAGTGATGTGAGAGAGAGAGAAAGGGGACATGAGTTAGAGATATAGAGAGAAGAGGAGATTTTCTTCAGTGGTTGTAGGAGGAGAGCGATGGTGAGAGATTTCTTCTTTATTAAACTTCTAAGAGAGAATTATGAGTGATTGTAAAGAGAGAAAGGCTTAGAAAGAACTTCTAGGGATTTGCTTGGGAAGGATTGTGAGATAAGTTGTATTTTTATTTCTTTTATTTTGTAAACTTTCATATATGAAATCTGTGTTTTATCGTGTCCTTCTCATGAATTCTGAGTAGTCTTCTCTATCCTTCTCCTTACTTTGAGATATGGTTTTGTGAAGAATAGGTTTTCTTTTCCATGATTTTAAATGATAACAATCTGTGATGATTTAAACACCAATATTCATTAACTTTTCAATCCGGCCAATTAAAATGTTAAAATGTGTTGAGATACATATGTTCTTAAATGAGATATGATTTCCACAACATTGGTAGAATCATATTTGATTTCATGGGAGAGTATGTCATCCATGGGATTGGGTGAGAATAAATTGGGAAATATATTTTGTTAGATGCAGAATTGGAGATTTTAAGATGACAGATTAAAACCCAAATTTAGTCCAGTTGATTGAAAACTAATGCGAGATTTTAGCCCTCAAGGGAGGGAGTAGTAGGAGCTCTGGAGTGGCAGCTGGTATCCTCCCACCCAAACCATGGAATTAGAGACCAAACTCTGGATTAGTCAATGTTCTTTATGGCATATGGAAGAGAGTAAAGAATAGGACTGCTCCTATTTGGCACAAAACAGTTTTTAGAATTTTTATCTATTGAGGTAGCAAAGCTTGCAAGATAGCAAATATTTGTCACAAGCATATGATGTCATATACTAAAGTCAAATACATCTTTTTGTCACAACAAAAAATTTCTTTAATTTTCATAAATTTACTTTTGAAAGTTTAATATTTAGTATAGTTTAACTTCTGTAGTCTTACATCAACATTTTAATTAGCATTCACTTGAGTAGTTAATTTTCATACTTCTCACTTTACTTTACTTTTATTTTTATTTTTGTTATAATATAATTTTCATAAGTTACTTTAGGATTTTCCAACTTCTCTTTGGGATTGATATCTAGGACTCCCTTAGAGCTCTTTATTACTTGAGCGATACGTATACTTGTGTTGATATTAAAGGGGATATGATAGTTTAAAATGAGCTTTAAAAGATAAATTATTTACATAAAGAGTATTTTTGTTGGGATTATATTGCATATTTATTATATATGTCGTGTGTAATTATTTAATATTAAAAAATATTTTCAAAATTGTCACACTAAATCGCCCGAGCATCAATATCCAAGAAAAGTAAAAGAAGGAGAGACACTCAACTAACAAGTATGATTTGTCATCAAGACAATCAAAGAATGCAGATGCATATGCAACGTCGTCCATTGTATTGTGACTGCTCTATTGAGGTAGCAAAGCTTGCAAGATGGCAAATATTTGTCACAAGCATATGATGTCATATACTAAAGTCAAATACACCTACAATATAAAGATGAGAATGCAAAAAACATAACAAAAGTGTGTTATTCTTAGCTAGCAAGGGTATAAGACACCATAAGAGGATTACACCTTGCCTCAATAGTGACTAAGCATGCAAATAGATGACAAGCACAAACAATAAATTATGCATCATGCAAATTGGTGAGTGATACACCTAAAATATATAGTGTTTTTAGACACATTTTTATACCAATTTTTGAGATATTGCACCTTAATGAAAGGTATTTTTGTGCTTTTCTTATAGATACAGGTAAAAAGGGTGAAAAATGCTTATATGAGTGAAAAAGTGTCGAATTTAGAGCAAAAAGGTGAAAAATGTGCAAAAGAGTTTTGGCGTCAAAGCGCCGGGTAAATAGAGAAGGCCACAATTATGCGCCAAAGGCCTCACGCTTAACTGCCAGTGGCAGTTATTGGACGAGTAAATTTGGTATTTGCAATTTTGAAGAGATTTTTGAGGCACCCATTGGCTTAATAAGTGGTTGTAACCACCATGTATGAAAATTATCACGAAAGGATGCATCTCTTGGGGAAATACATCAAATATTGATATATTTTGAAGAGAAACCAAGGCACCTTTTGGAAAAATATAAAAGAAAGAAGAGAGGACTTAGAAAAAAGTCTTTAAAGTATTGGAAAGTTTTGAAAGTTCTCATTTAGGGAGTTAGTTTGGAGAGATTTTCAGGCACCACTTTTACTTTTACTTTATCCACTTTTCATTTTATTTTGAGTGATTGTAAAGAGAAGAGAATCAAAGGAACTTCAAGGGTTTGGTGGATGACTTGAGATAAGCTTTTATCTTTTTATTTTGAGACTACTTTTTATTTTAATTGAGACTTATTGTTGGTTTGACAATGATTCCTTCTTTTAAACTAAAGTGTGGTTTTATTTTCTCCTTGGATTCTGAGTAGTTTTCTTTATTTTTTTCCTTAAAATGATAAGTAATTAAGTTGTGGGTGGAAGTTGTGGAAAGTATTGATCTGCAATGATGGAAGAAGTTGTGATGATTTAAATTCATGCACTTCATTTACTTCTTGATTTGGCCAATCCAAATGTTAAAATTTGTTATGAGAATATGTAAGAACCGGACTGGTATTGTCTTAGTCAACAATTGGAAAGAATTACATGATGTTGTATGAATGAGAATGTAGTTCATATGATTGAGTGCAAATAAATAGGGAAATATTCCTTGAAGGGTGTAGAGTTAATGGGCTTTAAAGTGACAAGCTAAAGTTCCCAACTTGGTTTATTATTCTATGTTCTGATACGAGATGTCAGCTCCCAGGTGGAGGGAATCGAGAGAACTTTAGAGTGAGAGCTAGCATCTTCTTTGCCTAGCCGATCTTAAGAACTATTCAAACTTTAAATTAGCCAATATTTTTTATAGCATCTCTAGTAAGGGTAAAGCATATTATTGCTTCTATTTGGCACAACACAATTTGCATACTTCCTATACTTATTACTGATTCATAACAAGAAGAAAGATATTTTCATATTTAGTGCTTTTCTTCTACAAAAACTCTAGTTATCTTTTTAAATTGTTATTTTTCTATCAAAATATTAAAAATACCAAAAATATTTAAATTTTCATTACTGCAAAAATCATCTTTAGTTTAGATAATTATCATTTTTTTAAAAATAGAAAGTTTCTTGTTCAATAATGCATATTGCGTATTCTCCCTATGAGTTAGATATTCAGGTTTTAATCAAAAAGTCCTATATTACTTGATAACGATACACATACTTGTATAGTATCCCAAAATATATAAATTAAAAGTTAAATTCATATTTTTCTTCAGGATCAAGTTTTTGGTTTTGTTGCAAAAGTAAGGAAGTAAGGAAATATAAGTGAAATAAAATATAAGTGAAATATAATCTGAATTATAGTTGTACTGTGCATATTAGTAATATCCAGGGATCAAATTTTTTGCGTCGTTGACGGGGAGAAATTGATTTTCAAAGAAAATTTCTATTTTTAGAAAGTCTTATTTAAACTTTAAGTTATCTTATCTTATCTTATTTTGTTTTGTTTATTTTATTTTATTTTATTATATGTTAGTTGATGCGCAGTTCATGTTCTGAAGGACTAGTGCGCTGCGATTCTGAATTAGAAAGAACTATTAAAAAAATAAAAAAAAACCAAAAACATTATAAGTTTTGAAAAATCCAAAAACATTACAAAAATGGCAAACCAAAATAATCAAAAAGCTGAAATTCATCAAGAGTTTAGACCTTAGACCTTTAAGAGATTATGTCAATCTATTGTAGATGAACTTCATTGTAGTATTCAAAAACCTACTTTAGTGGCTAATTCATTTGAGCTTAAACCTACTAATATCCAAATGATATCAAATAATTAATTTGGGGGATCACCAACTAAAAATCACATCTGGCCAATTTTCTAGAAGTGTGCGCTACATTTAAATACGATGGTGAATCAGATGATGCTATAAGACTTAGGTTATTTCCTTTCTCACTGAGGGATAAAGCTGAGATGTGGTTGAATTTGTTAGCACTTGGATCTATCAGAAGTTGAGGTGATTTAGCATAAAAATTTCTTGCTAAATATTTTTCACCATAAAAAATTGCAAAGCGTAGAAATGATATTACATCTATTAATCAGTTTGAAGGGGAATCTATTTATGAAGCATGGGAAAGATTTAAAGAACTCTTAAGAAAGTGTCCACACCATGCTATACCAGATTGATTAATAATTCAAGCTTCTTATAATAGATTAGTTGGATCTCTTAGATCAATTATCGATGCCGCTATTGGTGGTTCATTTATGTCAAAACCATTTCATGATGCTTTTTATTTAATTAAAGAAATGGCTACCAATAATTTTCAATGGCCTTTTGAAAGGGTAAATCCTAAGAAAGTAGCCAAAATTCTTGAAACTAATGCATTTACCATGTTAGAAAATCAAGTTTCTGCAGTTTCAAGGAAGTTAGACCAATTTAGAATGAATTTTTCTCAACCAATTTTCATGATTAAAGAGAATTCATTAGGCCAAATGGTAGATTCTCAAGCATCATTAGAACTTTGAATGCCATAAATAATAAGTAGAATAACCCATATTCAAATTATTATAATCCAGGTTGGAAGAACTATCCCAACTTTAACTGGAATAGCAATTCGGGTGATAATAATCAATAATGGGGGAACAACCAAGGAAACTCATTGGGAAACTGGAACATCCAAGAGAATAATAATTATAGATCTACTTATCCTCCATGTTTCAACAGTAATACACAGTTTAAGGAGAAGAAGTTTTCTATAGAAGAAGTGGTGTTAGAAATGGGAAATCAATTACAAAGTCAAGGAGCTACATTAGAAATAATGAGAATAAACTTGGGAAAATAGCAAATTCTTTAAGTAATAGATCCCAAAGAACACTTCCTAGTAATACTGAATCAAATCCAAAAGACCAAAATAAAGAGCAAGTAAAAGTCGTTCAACTTAGAAGCGAAAGAGAGTTGGAAGGTCGAGTTCAAAAAGAAATTGAAGTAGATAGAGAAGAAATTGAAGAATCAAAAGAGGATCTAATAACAAAAGTTGGATAAACAATTTTCAAAATTTTTGGAAATTTTTAAGAAGTTTACAATTAATATTCCATTTAATGAAGCCTTAGAGCAAATGCCAAGCTGTGTGAAGTTTATGAAGGATATTATTAATAGGAAAAGGAAGTTTGAAGATAACAAGACTGTTGCATTTAGTGAGGAGTGTAACGCGATAATTCTAAAGAAGCTTCCTGAAAAGCTTAATGATATTGGTAGCGTATCGGTAGCTTTACAATTCCATGTGCAATAGGAGACAGATTTTCTTGGAAAGCTTTATGTGATTTAGGTGCAAGAATTAATATTAACCTTATGCCATTATCAAAATTCAAAAGATTGGGATTAGGAGAAATAACCCCTACTACTGTGACTCTGCAGTTAGCAAATCGTTCAATAACATACCCTAAAGGAGTTATAAAAGATGTCCTAGTGAAAGTGAAACAATTTATCTTTCCTGTTGATTTCTATGTGTCAGATAAGGAGGAAGATAAAGAGATACCTATCAATTTAGGGAGGCCTTTGACCAAAGGAAAATATGTTGAGATTTTCATACCTATTTTATATTGTTTTTTTATGATATTGCATGTTAAAGAAAGGTATTTTTCATGTTTTGTTGCAGGAATGATGAATTAGGGTCATTGGAGCAAAAAGATGCAAAAAGGAGCGAATTTGGAGCAAAAAGCACCAAAATGAGAAGATTTGAAGTAAGGCGCCGATGGCGAGCCCAACAGCGTCGACGACAAACTTTTCCCAAGACTCTAGTTTTAATTAACTTAGAAGGCCCGCCGACGAGGCCCTCGAGGCTGCCCACGGCGAGCGCGGCGGTTATGTACAACAATGCATTGGATGTGATAAATAAATTTGGAGGGATGCTCAGGCAACCCTTGGAAAAACTCATCCACATCATTAAAGAAAAGACTTTGGCCAAAAATAAGGAGGAGTGGGATCAAGAGTTAAGTGTTGGGAATACGTAGAGAGTCTAAATTGTGAGGAATTCTTCGAGAGATTGTAAGAGTGGAGGGAAAGTGAGAGATTTCTTTCTCCTTGCCTCTTCGAAGAGGAATTCTGTGTGATGTAAAGAAAGGAAGAGATTCAGAGGAACTTTGAGGAGTTTGCTTTGGGATAAATTAGAGATAACTTTATTTACTTATTGTAGTTTGTGTGACTTTGCTTTAGGCTCAAGAGTTAAGTGTTGGGAATATGTAGAGAGTCTAAATTGTGAGGAATTCGTTGAGAGATTGTAAGAGTGGAGGGAAAGTGAGAGATTTCTTCCTCCTTGCCGCTT
>NW_018247591.1:57606-57862 GCF_001263595.1 Phalaenopsis equestris
AAGTGAGAGCCGGTATCCTCCCAGCCTAGCCGCAGATTCAATAAACAAGCGTAGGATTAGTCAATGCTATTTATGCCTGGACCAAAGGGTAAAGAAACGGTATGCTCATATTTGGCACAATACAATTTGAACTGATTCACTTTATTTATTCACTATAATTTCTTGACGAGAAGGATGCTTTCTTATACATTGAATATCACATTAAAAACCTTATTAGTATAATTAGTTATTTAAGAGTTATTAAAATTACATATTT
>NW_018247591.1:57972-59273 GCF_001263595.1 Phalaenopsis equestris
GACTCCATTAGAGCCCTAAATTACTTGAGCGATACGTATACTTGCAATGATAAGTGTGACTTTACAATTATTTAATATTTTATACATACATCTTTATCGAATCTATAACTGTTTTTAAGTTTTTGGTGCAGTTACTGTGGAATTAATTCTTTTAGCAGCAGTATTAAATACTTATATGGAGGAAGATAAAAAGATACCTATCATTTTGGGGAGAAATTTCCTAGCCACAGGAAGAGTAATGATAGATGTGCAGAAAGGGGAATTAACGATGCGCGTCAGTGATCAAACTGTTACTGTTAACATTTCAAAATCAATGAAATACCCTGCAAAAGGTAAAGATGATGAATGCTATAGAATTGATGTTATAAGATATCTAAGTGAATTGCATTTTAGAACTACATATGAAGAAAATTTTGAAGAAAAAGATTTGGAACACGAGCAAGAAGAGGAATTAAATCAATGTGTAGATCTTCTTAAGGAAAATTCAAAACTATGTTCGAGAAAGTTCTGATGTTTTGGACATGATAGACAAAGATAAATCATTTTGTCCATCTATTGACAAACCTTCAGAACTACAGTTGAATTTACTTCCTGATCATTTAAAATATACCTTTTTAGGAGATTCCTCTACTTTACTAGTTATAATTTCCTTAAAATTATTGATGAAATAAGAAGAAAGGTTGATGAAAATTCTAAAAAATTTTAAGAAAGCCTTTGGATGGACAATTGCTGATATTGAAGAAATCAGGCCTTCAATTTGTATGCATAGAATTCATATGGAAGAGAATTGCAAACCCAAGGCTAATCCTTAAAGGAGATTGAATCCTATTATGAAAGAAGTTATAAAAAAAAAATTTTAAAGTGGTTAGATGTTGGAATTATCTACCCTATTTCAGATAGTGCATGGGTTAGTCTGATTCATTGCATTCCTAAAAAAGGAGGAGTAACTTTAACTATAAATGAAAATAATGAGTTAATACCTACTAGCAAATTATAGGGTGGTGAATATGCATTGATTATAGAAAATCAAATCTAGCCACTCGGCAAGTTCCATTATCCTTTCTAGATCAAATGTTGGATAAACTAGCTGGGCATAAATACTTTTGTTTTCTGGATGGATATACTGGATATCACCAAATTTAAAAATCTTCTGAGGATCAAGAGAAAACAATGTTTACTAGTCCATGTGGTACTTTTGCTTTTAGAAGAATGCCCTTTGGTTTATGTAATGCCCCTATTACATTTCAAAGATGTTTGATGGCAATTTTTTGTGATTTAATCAATTTTTTGTTTGAAGTATT
>NW_018247591.1:59326-60147 GCF_001263595.1 Phalaenopsis equestris
GTTTGGAACTTCATTTGACTTTGGAACTTCATTTGACTCATATTTAGAAAATTTGTCCAAAGTTCTTAACCGCTGTGAAGAAACAAATTTAGTCCTTAACTAAGAAAAATTCTAATTTATGGTAGCAGGAGGAATTGTATTAGGACATCAAATATCAGAAAATTGTGTGGAAGTAGGTCCTGCTAAAATTCAAGTGATCGCTAATTTATCTTATCCAACAAATGTAAGGGAAATTAGGAATTTTTTAGGACATGTTAGATTCTACAAACGATATATTAAAGACTTTTCAAAAATTTCTAAGCCTTTATGCCATTAACTAAACAAAGATTCAATTTTTAATTTTGATGAGGAATGCCTAAAAGCATTTAAGTTATTTAAAAAAAACTAATCGCTGCACCAATTATAGTTTCACCAAACTGGGAAAAACCTTTTGAATTAATGTGTGATCCTAGTGATTATGCTATTGGAGCTATTTAGGAAAAATATATGATAAAATTTTTAAAGTTATTTACAATGCTAGTAAAACTCTTAATGAAACTCAAATTAATTATACAACAATTGAAAAAGAGTCATTAGCAATAGCATATGCTTTGATAAATGTAGATCATATTTAATTGGAACTTATTATGTAGTGCATACAGATCATTCTACTATTAAGTATTTAATGGAAAAGAAGGATGCTAAACCTAGACTTATTAGATGGATTCTTCTTTTGTAAGAATTTGATTTTGTAATAGTAGATCGGAAGGGGATTGAAAATCAAATTGCTGATCATTTGTCCATGCTTGAATTAGAAAAACCACTCTGTTTTGAAAATAAAA
>NW_018247591.1:61087-73225 GCF_001263595.1 Phalaenopsis equestris
AACTTGAGCATAAGGCATATTGGGCGATTAAAGAGTTCAATTATAATTTGAAAGATGCTGGCGAAAAAAATTGTTACAATTAATTGAGCTTGAAGAGATAAGGAATGAATCTTATGAAAGTGCCAAAATTTATAAAGAAAAGATGAAGATGTGGCATGATTAAAAGATTCTTACTAAAAATTTTCAGCCAGGGCAACAAGTTTTGCTATATAATTCAAGGTTAAGATTATTTCCAGGCAAACTTAAGTCCAGGTGGATGGGCCCATTTATTGTGTTTAAAAATTATCCTTATGGAGTTGTGGATATTAAAGATCTTAAGTCTGAGAAAACATTTATAGTTTATGGACATAGGATGAAACCTTATTTTATAGGAAATCAGCATAAGTTTAATGATGGAATGATGTTGGGTCAACTAGAGTTATCAGTGTGTGTTTTTTTTTATTGTTATTTTATGAGTGACTAAGAAAATTTGGGGTAGTATTTTTGAGACTATTATGTGTTAGTATTGATTTTAAGACTTTATTTAGTGATCTAGATATGTTAAAATGAGAATTTGGACATTAAGTTGACTAGTGAAAAAATGTGCACTGGCGCTTAAGCGCCAAATCCGGCGCTTAAGCGTGATAGTTTAAAAATATGTGCAAAATTATTATTTTATAAGGGAAAAATTCCTAGAAGTTTGTAAGAACATGCCAAGGCAGTTTCTAAACTTGCCTAGGAGTTATTGGAAGGATTTAGGCCTATAAATAGAAGGGTTTAGTGAAGGAATTTCACTCCAGATCATTTCTAGCCCTAAAGTCTAAGAGAGAGATAGATTATAAGATGATGTCTTCATGGGAGATGATTTTGAATAAGGAGGCGTCCATGTGGAAGAAATTCATTAGTCAAAGTGCATAACATATGCATAATGGTTTCTTAGCCTATCGGCGTTATTTCGGGGGTTTATTTGTGGGGAGTTACCCGCAAGAAGCTGTCGGTCGCCGGTACCGAAATTTTGTCGCCTGCTTCGGAAGGACGTTGAAGTATGAAATCAAACTGACCCCATATTTTTCATAGTTTAAAATGAAAGAGCACTTTACGTCAAATCTTGTATCCATCCCGAAGGATAAACACAAGACTTGAGCTTGAGGCTCGAGCAAATAAACTAAGGAAAGCATGACATCCGTTTGGTCTGCGAAACCTTTGTATTTGCCGACAAGTTTCCCTATTTAATATACAGGATTAAATAGGGTTTATATTAAGCTGGGTTCGGACATGCTTCCTATAAGGTCCCCTGTAGTTAATTACATCTTAAATGACCAAAGCCACCTAAGAAAACTCTCGATAAAAATCAAGAAATATTATCTTCAAGGAATTTCAAAGGGTAGGACTCTTCAAAGAAATCGGACGTAGAGGTGTGAAAAGGAGATTGGTTCAAATTTGGAACGTTTTATTGTAGAATCTATAGGAGGAAGAACTAGAGGATGTCAGGGATCCAGAGGCGAACCTCAGTGACTTCCCATGCTATCCTAATGTTTTGCTTCAATTTTGAGGAGAAATATTTAGGTGTTTCATCCTGCCAATTTTATTTATTATGGCTTACATTCGTGGGAAACGATCACACAAATAACCTGGAAGAAGTGAGGATTTAGGTCGTGACAAACGACAAGCTTGGAATCCTAAAACTAGTTAGGGCTTATATTGTATAATAGGGTTATACAGAGGCCTAAAGATAAGGTGAGGATTTACGTTGCATAAGAAAGAAACCTCAAAGTCCTATGGCTTTGTTGTTTAACTCTAAGGAAGGAAGATTGGTTTAGCTGGGGAAGACAGGTTTTGCTGTTGAAAATGGTTGTGTTGCCCATTATGCTAGCTCCAAGCTCCTTACAGCGACGAGTTTGAGTTATCTAGTGTGTCAAGTTATAATATCAAATCAGGTGGCCCTATGGTTGAAGTTCTTTAAATTTGATGAGGGCATATTAAAGTTGATTAGAGCGACACCGGTTAAGATCCTACGGTTCCCTCGTTCCGGCACCACTATTTTCTATTGGATTCACTTAGTCCAAATGAACTTACTAAACTCAACTTAATGAGCTCCATAACTTCATTTAAATTGTGGGAAGCCTTGTTAGCAAAAATAGGTTACCTCCTCCGAGGAATTCCCAACCATCTGATAGAGACGTCTTAATTTATTTGAAGTTGTAGTTTTGTGTGATGTTTATGATTAAGTTTTGAATTGTTTTATATTTTTAATGTTGTGGTGGTGAGTTTTATCTTGGTTGATTTTAATTTTGGTTTTGGGTTAGTGTTATGGTTAACATGCAAGTTAATGTAGGTAAATGCAAGCATGAAACATGTGAGGAAAACGCAGAAGAAAGACGGTACTATAAACTGTAAAAGCGTGTCTGGCGAGTCTTCTCGTTCCACCACCTGAAACTTAAAAATGCATGTGAGGGCATTTATGAAAAGCAGGCAAAGTAGAGTTCCGATAATTTTCCTAACCCTATGTCATATCTTGGTGGGTCCTTAGAAGTTTAATTAAGGATGACTTTATCAAGCAAGATATATTAAGTTTGGTAGATCTCTGAGGTATCCAATAGATCTAGAGAAAGAAGCAGGACCATGTTACTCTCTCGCTACCTGGTGGAAAATCTCGAGTTCTTTTTAAACTTATTATGTTGCTTAATAATTCATCCTGTAAATACCCTTAATGCTCAATGAACATTGATATCTCAATTACCCCTAAGAAAGGGGTAATTATCATTTATCATTTAATTTGAAAATTATGTGAGTGAATTCCCTTGAAGGGAAAGTTAGTATAATTTGAACACTTAGCCTAATTTTTAATCCTAATTAAGCTTAGTGGTGTTTCAAGGATGTTTGATTTAATTATGTTTATTTCTCTAATCCTCGTTTAGTCAATTTTGATTTAGCCTAAGTCACCACTAAGCCCTTAGGGCCTAGGTGAGTGTCTTAATTAGTTTTGAAAAGGGTTAAACCTTAAGTGGTCATGATTCATGATTTGGATTTTATCTAAAAGTCAAAATAGAGGTATTAAATTGATTACTTCTTAAGTCCAGGATCATTTAATTTTAATAAACTTCGAAATTTTTTCAATGATTTAGAAATTTATTAACTTATCTTTTTAATGAATAAAGTGAAGTTGGTTTCTACCAATTAACCCCTTATGTTTCAAACAACAAATGAATTGATTAAGATCAGAGGTTACCCATTCCCCTCCTTGACTTAAGCCTAAATGTTAATTAAGGCTAAATTTCTAAAATTACACATGCACTTTGAATTGATTGATAGTAAATATGAACCTGTTTCCTTTGGAAGATGGAGGGTCTATCAGACCTATTATGTTTGTGCCCCAACACTCGAATGACCACGAGGCAACAGTTGGGTGTAGCACATTCGGAGGCTGGTGTAAGATCACCCATGCACTTGGCATTTGTGACATCTTCTGACTGTATCCATGCAATCGGACATCATTGCTGGCCAATAATATCTGAGTCTTTTTATCTTCATTTTCATTTTTGGCTCCGACTGGTGAGCACCACACAATCCGACATGTACTTCTTCGACAATATTTTGTGCTTCAGCTATCCTCAAACATAATAAAATATTTTAAAAGATGAAAATTTAGTTTTGTATTTTCAAAAAATCTCTCTATGGACAAAGGACTCAAAGAAACAAATTTTATAATTTTTTTTTTATTTTTCTTTGATTTATTTGAATTATTTTAGTGAAAACTCAATTTTTAGCCTTTAAAAATTATTTTTTTAGATTTAGAATTAAATATTTTTATTTAGAAAATCAGGAAAAATATTTTAATTGTTCCTAATTGATTAGGAAGCAATTTAGAACATTTTCATGAGTTTTATTATTTTTGTGATTTTTATGAATTTTTACTTATTTAAATATTTAAAATAGGCTAAAAAAAAATCTTCTCCAGGAGCTTCATTATGTACTGATGGTACTCTGCTAATCTTGGTTTCAGAATTCTGTATTGTCTGGTGACCTGCCTTTTGAGTTTTATTTTGAGTTTTTAAAAATCATTTAAATGTCAAAAGTGGTATTTATTTTTTTATATCCATTGAGATTGCCAATTCCAATCCGCGAAAATCAATTTGAGTCATCAAATGAACTCAAACTAATTTGAACTTTTTATGATGATTTCTTTGGATCATAAATCACAGCGAAGATCAAAAATCAAGTCATTTAAATGTTTATATTTTCCAAGATTATTTGTTTTAGTGATTTAGTGTTTGTAAAATTTAAGAGTATTTTGAATGAATTGACCAATAAAAATATTTCCAAAGGCTTCTCTAGTCATGGTGGACCTTCCAAAATTTTCCTAGGATTTTTTAATCAATATGCTAAGATTTTATAATCATTATGCTAATTTTCATGGTTATTTCAAGGAAATGATGTGAACTAACTTAAAAAAGCTTGAAAAATATGGATCTCTATATAGGAACCTCTTCTGACTTTGGAAAAATCAAAGAATATGCCAAGGTGATGTGTCAATATGCATAGAGGATCAAATGATTCCAAATAGTATTTAATTAATTAAAAATATTTTATGCATCAATTGGACTTGAAAATTATTCCACATTATTCTCCTCTATTCACTGAGCAAAATAGTATTTTTATTTTATTTTTGTGATTTTTCTACACAAAGTTATGGATTTTCTAAGTTAGAGGTATTTAAATAAATAGGAAAAATCCCTATTTACCTATTTCAACCACGCGTGATGACTAGATCCTAGGCAGCTCCGAAGGCATGCCTGGCGCGCTATGGTTGGATGCCACCATCCACGTAGCTACTGACTCGGCCCACGGTTTACTTAAGGAAACGCTGTCTGGCTCGATCTCCTCTATCCATCTGATACATGTGAGATTGGATGGCTCCCTGTTGTCATCCCGTCATCATACCCTACAGAATGAACCCGTGATCGTCCACACTTAAACCCTAAGATCTCAGCCTAGACTCAACGAAATCACCTCGGGTTTGATCTTATGGATTCGTCTAAGTGAGACGAACATATCCATTTGTTAATCATGCAATTAAATTAAGCCTAATTAAATGGAGAATCAAAATAGGCTCGGGATGAGGTGAGATTTTATACCTTTGCTCTGAGAAGAGAAGCTTCTATCAGAGCGGTCCGACACGTTTGTTGGGGTCCAAGGAGGCTAGGGATTGAGTCCCTGATCTTGGTGTAAGGCCTAAGTAGGAATTCAATCATGGCCAGATTTGGGTGTTGGTCTAGAGCTATGGTAGAGGCTCTGTGGGAGGGGGATTTTATGGGGTTTTGGCTTCTTTCACTGTCGTGATGGTGTGTCTGAAGTTAATTTGAGTTTGGTGGACTGTGGAGTTGTGTTGGTTTTTTTCTTGTGTTGGGTTCTATACTAGTTTTCGACAAGGTTTCAAGCTCAAAATTGAGCTCCGGCAATGTGAATTGGTGAGGGAAAATGGTTGGAATGCACTAAGGGGATCTTAGGGAAGCTCTGTGTGAAGTTTGGAGAGGCCTCTTTAAGAAAATTTTAGCACCTCTCCCATGGCCGTGGGAGGTGAGTATTTAGAAAAATGGTCATGGGGTGGCTCACAGGGCATAAGTTTGGGTGCATTGTGGTGCTTAGGTGGAGGGCAAAGGAGCTCTTCAATTTGATTTGGATGAGCTGGCCTCTAGGATTGATTTGGGTGAGGTGTCATGGGGGTGGCTCTCAGACCAGGGGGAGGTGGCTAGGAGCTCCGGGAACCTAGAGGAATCCATCACAGCAATTTAATGCAATTTAAGTCAAATGTGCTTTGATTTGACAAAGATATCTTAAGTATCTGCATTTTTGAAAATAATATCCCTTAATTTGGGGAACCTTTGGTCCATGGCTTGACTTAGGTGGTTTCATGGTGTTTGGACTGGTCACTAAGTCCAACTAATGGCTGGGGTGGAGTTAATTTGGTGACGGTTAGGTCACATTTAGTGCATGGGTCCAAGTGGGTGCAAATGACCAAAACATGGGTTTGGGCTAGGCAATCCATGTCAATTGGCTCAAATAAAAATTTCATTTGGTGTATATGATCATAAGGAACAACTTTGGTGAAGGATGGAAGTGGTTTTGAGCTCAATTGAAGGGTCAATTTGAGGGAATTTTGAACTTTAATCAATTTGGTCATGTTGGGCTAGGCTTGGGTGTAGCTTGGGTTAGCCTTTGGCTAAGTCCAATTTGATTATTTTGAATGGTCAATAGGGACCTCATGAAGAGTTTTCAACATGAATTGAATGCCAATTTGGAGGTTAAGGATATCAATTGGGTGAAATTTAGCGGCTTAGCTAATTTGAGGCTAAATTTGGGAATTTTAGATTTAGGCCAAAATCAAATGGGTATGAGGTTTCACCAAGGTCAATTTATGGTTGATTTTGATGTATAAAAATGTTATCAAGATTTTGCAACACTAATGGAGGCCAATTTACTAGGCTATGGGTCCAATTTGGTGAAATTGCTCAAGTGGCCTCTTGAATTTGATCCTAGCCAAGAACCCTCTATAGTTCTAAAAAATGGACATATTGGGCTTAGATTTGGTTTAGTTTGGTCATATAAAAAGTTAATTTGAGTTTAGGATTGAAATTGAGGTCAAATTGGCAAATTTGGGGATTTTTGATAAAGATGGTCAAATTGGCCAAATAAGATCATATGGTAGTTAAGCGAAATAAAATTTGGAATATTTAGGATTTATTGGGATTTTTTGGGAATTTTTGGAATTTTGGGTCCAAGAGGGGCATTTTGGTAGAGTTGAGGTACCAATCATTACCAACAAGCCATGGACCAATGGAAATCCCATTTTGGGTCCTCTACATGGTGGTCTTAGCCAAACCATAACCCTAGGGCTAGTAGGTTTAGGGGACCATCTACATGAGTATCCCAAAAGGTCAAAGGTTCTAGGCTAGAAATTTGAGTTTAGGGTTGTGAGTAAATGTGGGTGTATATGAGTGTAGTGAGTGTAGTGAGTGCCTTAGCTTCAGACCAACACCCAGGGTTAACCTTAAGGTCCAGCAGTCCTAAGGTTGACTCATCTTAAGTTTCCCCCATAGTGACTCTACCTATAAAGTGTTAGAGGTTAGGATCAACATGTGGAACTTCAAGTTAAGTAGAGAAGAGTTTGAAATTTCTAGTGGTGAGGATTCCATGTCTAGTTTTCTAAGAATAGTCAATAAGAAAATCCTATGGCTGGACCTTAGGCTCTAAAAGGGAAAAAAACTAAACCTCACCCAAAAGTGAGGTCAACAAATGGACCCCCAATAGGTGTGGTGTGTTTGTTGGGCAAGCACAACGCGCGTATTGGCTTTGAATGACAAGATCAACAAAAACCAATACAACCTCTAAGTCAACAGACCCAAAAATATGTGTAAGGTTGTGTGTGTAATTAGTTTATGTCGGGGAATTAGCAGGTGTGTGTTTTATCAAGTCAAGAAGTAGGGACTCTCGCTGAGGATTGGAGAGTGGACTTCAAGTTATGAAATTTCAAAGATTTCCAAAGGATGAAAGTCAGAATGTAACTACCGACCCCGAGGTGGGAATTAAAATTCAGATACCAATCCAAAAAGATAGAGAGAGAGTCAGAATGTAAGGACCGACCTTGAATGTAATGAATGAGAAATGTAAGACTGATTAGGAAATGAGAATTAAAATGTAGGTCAATTCTCAAAAGAGAGTATCGTAATGTAAGGACCAACCTCGAATGTAATGAATCAGAAATTTAGGACTGATTCAGAAATGAAAATTGTAATATAAGTATCAATTCAAAAATATGAGAATTGAAATGTAGGTCAATTCTCAAAAGAGAGTTTCAGAATGTACTGAAATGTAGGTATCAATTCCAAAAGAGAGTGTCGGAATGTAAGGACCAACCTCGAATGTGAGATGTGAAATGTAAATATCAATTCAAAGATGAGAGAATTGAAATGTTGGTATCAATTCCCGGAGATGAGAGAATTAAAATGTAGGTATCAATTCCCGGAGAGAGTCAAAATTTAGGTATCGACCTCGAAATGTGAGAATTGAAATGTAAATATCAATTCAAAGATGATAGAATTGAAATGTAGGTGTCAATTCCCAGAGATGAGAGCATTGAAATGTAGGTATCAATTCCCAGAGAGAGTCGAAATTTAGCTATCGACCTCGAAATGTGAGAATTGAAATGTAAATATCAATTTGAAGATGAGAGAATTGAAATGTAGGTTTCAATTCTCGGAGATAAGATAATTGAAATGTAGGTATCAATTCCAAAGATGAGAGAATTGAAATGTAGGTATCAATTCCTGGAGAGAGTCAAAATTTAGGTATCGACCTCGAAATGTGAGAATCAAGATGTAGGTACTAATTTGAAGATGTGATTCAAAATTTATAAAGAGCTTGTGGTGTTGAATTTGCAGAAGTGTGTCATGTGGAAAGGTTGATTTTGTTGAAAAAGATTTGTAGAGCTTTGTGGAGTTTTGTGCAGAATGCAAAATTCTTCAGGGATGTGAAGAGAGTTAAGGTAGATAACGATGGTTGTGCTGCGCGCACACGAAAACAGAAGCATCCACTCAACAGGTTTATTTCATTTTCTTGTTGCTTTCATCAAATTTAATTTTTCAAAAATGTGTTCTTAAGGTTTTAATTTTAATTGGTTGATTTTTAAAAGAAAATTGTTTTGTTATTCACTCATTTGTGTTTATTTTTCATTTGTGTTTTATTTATTATTGAAGATTTGTTGTTTCGTTCTTTGTTCATTGAAATTATGAACCATCGCATGGTTCGTGGCTTTCATCCATCACACAAAAAGGAAACTGACAAAAAGGCACAATTTGAGAGAAATTTCCATTAATTTGCTCCAAAAATGGATGCCATAAATCAAACATAGGTTGATGCCTCAAAAGATACATCATGTAATCGCTGTCGAAATACATTAAGAATCATCTCATGCTATGAGTACATCGTAGACTGAATAAAATT
Organism: Phalaenopsis equestris; assembly: GCF_001263595.1. Classification (NCBI taxonomy): domain Eukaryota; kingdom Viridiplantae; phylum Streptophyta; class Magnoliopsida; order Asparagales; family Orchidaceae; genus Phalaenopsis; species Phalaenopsis equestris. Next base: position 70,067 of record NW_018247591.1, read on the forward strand.
AGATACATTTCATGCTGTTAAGAGAAAGAAAGTGAACCCTACGGTATATTGAGATCCTTATCAAGCAGACCTTCTAAGTCATGCTCCAGGATAAGAGCTCCCTTCTCATGTACTTGGAGGTACAACCTTCTCATACCTCATATGGAAATAACTCCTCCAATTCTGGGTCCTGCTGGAATTCATACGGTATTTTACTGTTGTCCATTCTGTGGAAGGTTACAGACACCCTACGATGTTGAACTCCTGGAATGCAGTGCTTGACAATGTCTACACCGTTGCCCTTGAGAACAAGTACTGAACCCACTGGAAGAGGAATCTCTACAGCTCCTCTGAATTCTCCAGCGCCAACTATATCGATTTCTTTTTTAAATAGAATATTGTTTTTACTCATGAACGAGACCGAGCAGAAAGGCCTCAGAAAATCATGATGGTTGATGTGTGGGAAATGCAGTCACTTTCTTCATAAATGTTAATGATGCAACTGTTGGGAATGCAAGTAGCGGGTAGAATATTCCACTTGACCATTCTCTTGATCATCCATTTTATCATCAGTGGTAACAGATCCACTTGGTCGTATCTGAGGATCCCAGGCGGATTTCCCTGTCTGTAGTTCATAAAATTGTAGCAACAGCCGCATTGGATGGTGATTCTTCCCTTTCCCTTATCCATTTCTTCGGCTCGGAATATGTCCTCTCCATGAGAAGGCCCACTCGACCTCTATCTCATAAATCGAAGATGAAGTCTAGAATGCTTCTTTCATCAGTTTCAGAGAAAACCCTGGTATATAGCTCCAGGCCTTCCAATATGTTGATGAACTTTCCCTGAACTTCTTCATAGAGCTCGAATTCTCTTTTATTTACTATGTTTATCTTATAGTATTCTACCATACCAAGAGTTGGCAGCTGTCGCGGGCGTTCCTTCCTTAGGGCCTCGGCGGGGACCCAAACTGGTGTTGGTTGATCCGGAATATGAGATTCAGCCTCTAGTGGGATGTATGATCCTGTGCTCCATGGTGCGTGCTGATCCGTCCTCTGTGGGACATATGGTTCATTCATCTCGAAGTCTAGAGTCTGAGACTCATTGGTTCTTGAAGTGTATTCTTCTAACGTACTGAAAAGCTATAAATGCAGAATATTGCAATCCGGGCATTCTACAAATGCGTCCGTGACTGATGTCCCGATTGGTACCTCAACGTTGCATGTTGGGCAACCCCTGCATAAGATATCTGAAATTGGGAGAACATATGATTCTGTCACAAATCTTGACTCTTCATTTATAATGGGCAGGCTGACAGAAGTTTCTCTCAGATCAGGATCATAGATATGCCCCTTAGGAATGGGGGTAAAAAAGCTGTTCATGTCTCTCGGGCGTTTGCGTTCCTGTCGCAGAAAGGCTCTTTGTTTATTTCGGCTGGCATTTCTGCGCTGAGTCTTGCAGAGCAGAGTATTCGGTAGTCATTCATTATGGGTGGCTATCAGGTCCCTTGCTGGAGTAGCTACCATGAAGGGCAGATAGTTGGGCCCCTCCATTGGATCTCATTCCGCTATCACGCTTTTACCTTTGCGTGACACATTGTCTTGAGTGGTCACCCTCAATAGTGAAGGCAGTCCCTCCTTTTCATTACTACAGACTATGTCCATTAGAGGACCCTCGTAGTCCATATCAACTTGGTTGAAATCCACGTTAAAATCTATGACACGTCCTTGCAGCATCATCTCTTCATTCAGTGCAAGGTTCCAGCCGTCCTGGATGGCAAAGATCAGCCTTTGTTCTGACATTCTTCTGCAGCCGACAGAAAAAAAATGTCAGTGGGCTGAAGCTTGGCAATTACTACAGACTATGTCCATTAGAGGACCCTCGTAGTCCATATCAACTTGGTTGAAATCCACGTTAAAATCTATGACACGTCCTTGCAGCATCATCTCTTCATTCAGTGCAAGGTTCCAGCCGTCCTGGATGGCAAAGATCAGCCTTTGTTCTGACATTCTTCTGCAGCCGACAGAAAAAAAATGTCAGTGGGCTGAAGCTTGGCATAACAAGAACAAAACAAAGTATTTATTAAAATAAATTTTAGTTTTTTTTGTGAAGAGGATTATTCATTTGATGTGTGAGTTTTGTTTGATTTAATAGTTTATTTAAATTCAAAAGTAGAGAAGAGAACGTGTGAAGTTCAAAAATCTTCTCAAAATTTTCATTATATTGAGGTTAATTACAAAGTTTGGACCCGGTCATAGACATTTTGCCACATAGATAACCCTAAAACAATCAAAGTTTCAAAGTTTTAAAGCAAGTAGAGGCAAGCAGCGTTAGGTTGTGTAATAAGTTTTCAGATATCGTTCGTTTATTGGTAATATGGTTCTTTCATCCTAGAAGTCCACTAACCAGTCGGCTCAAATTTTTCACCTATTTTGCAGCATGCAAGAATAGGCCTTTTGAGCACAAGTACAAGATCACCAACTTTGAATGTCCTTAGGCATACCAATTTGTCATGGGCTTGTACCATCTTCCTAGCGACTCTGAGAGATAGTGTCTGGATTTCTAGCAGTAGCACGGCCTCGGTCCCGTACACAAGCATATAAGGTGTGCACTGAGTGGGAGTCCTAAAAGTCGTCCGGTAGGCCCGCAAGGCTTCTAACAGTTTCTTATGCCAATCCCTCTTATTTTCATCCAGCGTTTTCTTCAAAACCAGTACCAGTGTCTTGTTGAATGCTTCAGCCAGACCATTTGCTCTGGGATAGTAAATTGTAGAGTATCTCCAATCTATCCCATGTCTTCTTACAAAATTTTTTATCTTTGTACTTTTGAAAGTTGTCCTATTGTCAGAGATTATTCTTTGCGGTACTCCAAAATGGTAGACAATTTGGCTTTTGAAAATTTGAAGGATGTGCTGTGTCGTACCATCACGTAACGGTACTGCCTCTGCCCATTTGGAGAAGTAATCTGTAGCGGTAAATATGAACATGTTTCCTTTGGAAGATGGAGGGTCTATCAGACCTATTATGTCTGTGCCCCAACACTCGAATGACCACGAGGCAACAGTTGGGTGTAGCACATTCGGAGGCTGGTGTAAGATCACCCATGCACTTGGCATTTGTGACATCTTCTGACTGTATCCATGCAATCGGACATCATTGCTGGCCAATAATATCTGAGTCTTTT
>NW_018247591.1:73777-75711 GCF_001263595.1 Phalaenopsis equestris
TTATATCCATTGAGATTGCCAATTCCAATCCGGTGATTAAAGCTTCATATTCTGCTTCATTGTTAGTGAACGGCTCCGTCAGGTGGTATGAGAACCTCATCATACCCTTATCTGGCGTAATAAAGATCATACCGATCCCTGCCTTGCCTGGTATAATTGTGCCTGATCCCTTGTCTTTCCTGGCCGACGAAGCACCATCGAAGTACATTTCCCAGTGTTGCGCACTAGAAAATTCTATTTGTAGTAATTGCTCATCTGGTAACTCATCGTTGAGAGAGGACCCAGCTGACAGTGGGTGCGCAGTGAGAAAATCCATAAAATCTGTCCCTTGATAGCGCGGAGGGGAACAAAAGTTATATCAAATTGCAATAAGATCATTTACCATCTTGCTAAACATTTGGAGAGTGTTGGTCGGGTCATCAGATATTGCAATGGATTAAGTTTTGAAATTAGGGTAATCTTATGAGAAAGCATGTAATTTCTAAGCTTTTGGGCGACAAAAATTAACGCAAGACAATACTTCTCAATATGTGGATACCTTATCTCCGTCGATATAAGACGAGGACTAAAGTAGTAGAGTGCATTTTCTTTTCCCTCCTCATTGACTTGGGCTAAGAGGGCTCCGAGAGAGTCATCCAAAGCCGCGGTATAAAGTATCAACGGTTTCCCCGGGATAGGGACTGCCAAAACAGGAGGTGTCATTAAATATTGTTTAACGTCCTCAAAGGCCCTCTGGCATTTCTCTTCCCAAATAAATTTGGAGTCCTTTTTAATTAATGCCAAGAAAGGCTGACACCTACCTGAGTGATTAGAAATAAAGCATCTTAGATATGCCAACTTCCCCTGAAAGGAACGTAGCTGTTTCAAGGTTTTAGGGGGAAGCATTTCCAAGATAGCTTTAATCTTATCCGGCTCAATCTCGATTCCTCGATGACGGACAACAAATCCTAGAAATTTCTCAGAGGTAACGTCAAAGGCGCACTTTAAGGGATTCATTTTAAGGTCATATCGTCGTAACCGTTCAAACACAATCCTCAAATCATACAAATGACATATTTTTCGTTTACTTTTGATAACCGGATCATCCAGGTAGCATTCTACTTGATTGTGAATGAGGTCGTCAAAAATCTTCATAAGATATGAAGTAATGTATATGATCTGAGGGCTCTTTCTCTCTTTTGGTTGAATCCACTTAACATCATCTTATTGACCGTAAGCACTTGAGCTTCAATATCCAAATAGGCCAATGTTCGTAGGCTCATCAAGTTAAGAGATGCTCCGGGATCTACTAAAACTCTGGATAACACAAATTTGCCAATGTTGACACGGTTATGGTCGGCGGTACTGAGCAGCAAGTCTTCATCTGTAAAGGTTACCCCTGACTGTTCTCTCAACGAGCAAACTTCATCTGAGGGTGTGCTAGCCAATTGAGCTAAGAAAATTTCTGGATCAAGCAAAGCTGTAACCAGAGATACTCTCATTTCCTTTGACAGGATCAGAGCATCGTAGATGCTTAGTCGGGTCGTCAACTTCCTAAGATGAGCTAGCACGTTGTATTTGCATGATCCTCCATTCCGTCTTTATCTTGATCATGTGGTTCTTCCACTGGTGGAGGTGGGGGTATCTCTTCTCGAGTCATTATTTATTTTCCTTTATCTATTGGAGCTATTCTTGGTGGTAACACTTTTCCGCTCCTTAAGTTAACTTCTGTGACTTCTTCTTCTTGAGATATTATTATTGAATCTTTCGATGTCTCTTCCTCTTCGTCAAAAAAATCTAAGTTGATGGAAAGTGGTGTACCATGACGCTCAAAAGATGGCTCTTCGTCATTGGTGCTGTCGTAAGAGATATCATTGATGACTTCTTTGGACTTGACAATGAGTTCAACAGACTCGAGTACAATTTGAGGATCATTTTGGGGATCTTTTGGGGAT
>NW_018247591.1:75746-79196 GCF_001263595.1 Phalaenopsis equestris
GTCATAATCAGTTACGTTATCACCAGAAACAGTTAAAATATAGCCAAAATCACAATCTTTATATTCGTAAGACCCCGGAGGGACACAAAGATAATCATACAAAGTTAAGGGTTTGAGGATTTTCTTCCCCAAATTTGAGACAACCAGTCTAATAGAGGCAGCCCCTATCCTACCCCCCCTCCCTTAAAATTTTACAATTAATAAGACAACCAGTCTAGTAGAGGCAGCCCCTATCCTACCCCCCGTCCTATCAATCTTTGCAGTGATGCTCTTCTTTTTGCCCTTCGTCCTTGACGATGACGGATCATCTGGCGAAATCTTCATCTCAGGCTTGGTGTGCTGCGGACTCTGAATGGAGGCTTGTTTTGATGCAGACTGTATCTTGTTCAATATCTTCTTCGATGATCTGCTCCATACCTCATTCCATCCTTCTTCAGTGTTTGTAGAAGCTTGTTTTGATGAATCTTGTATGTGATTAAGGACCCTCTTGAGTTCATCCCAAGTTGTACTCCATTCATCTATTCCGACGTACAGATCAATTAGGGAGATTGGCTTTGCCGAAATCATGTTTATGGAACCTTTTTCAGGTTCTCTCGAATACTCCTTCGGGATTGTTATGCTTGAGGTTCTTCTCGAGCCAGTACTTAAAGACGAAACACTTGCAACCGGTGGTATGGGAAATAATTTGGTTCATTCTTGTACAGATCAATTAGGGAGATTGGCTTTGCCGAAATCATGTTTATGGAACCTTTTTCAGGTTCTCTCGAATACTCCTGCGGGATTGTTATATTCTCTTCTCTAAGGTTCTTCTCGAGCTAGTCTTTAAAGACGAAGCATTTTTCTATAGTGTGCCCGAGCAACCGGTGGTATGGGAAATAATTTGGCTCATTCTTCGAGTTTCCAAAAAAAAGGCCTGCCAATGCTCTTCTGTATATGCCTTTGTTGGCTGCTTTCCTTTATCGACAGTTGCGACTACTCCAGATTTCTTTTCGAATACTCCGGTCATCTTAGCCTTTTCATGTGGCTCCATGTGCTTCATTTCTTCTTTAAGACTGTTGGCTTTACTAAGTAGCTTCTCGAAGGATTTGATGGTGAGTCCCTTAAGCATGAAAGCTACTGGCCCATGAATGCTTTCGACTAGCCCTGATTTCTTTTCGAACACTCCGGTCATCTTAGCCTTTTCATGTGGCTCCATATGCTTCATTTCTTCTTTAAGATTGTTGGCTTTACTAAATAGCTTCTCGAAGGATTTGATGGTGAGTCCCTTAAGCATGAAAGCTACTGGCCCATGAATGCTTTTGAGTAAAATCTCAATCGCTTGATGTTCCTGTAGCTGAGGTTCACATTTCATGCTAAGGTTTCTCCACCTCAAAATATAGTCTACCAGGGTTTCATTGGGCTTCTGCTTCTCCATCATGAGCTCTCTAATAAACACATGATGTTGTGCCTTGGCAAATCTTTTCACAAATAATTGTTCCAACTCAGGAAATATTTTAACTGACCCGTTAGGTAGGTCAGCGTACCAGTCAAAAGCAATTCCGGACAAGCTGCTGATGAACTGTTGATAAAGTAGAGCTTTGTTATTCCTCGTGTTACCACAACTGGCTCAGAAATGTGCTATGTGTTGTCTGGGATTTCCAGTCCCATCGAATATCTTGAAGTTTGGGGCCACAAAACCCTTGGGGAAAGGGACGGCATCGAACTCTACCCTTTAAAATTGATGCACCGCCCTTGGATTGAGTTAGGGCGTCCCACACTTGTTCAACCATTTACTTGAATTCCTTTTCTGGCATGGCACATGACGGAGAATCTTTCTTTGGTTGTTCATCTTTGTCTGCTGAAGTAGCCTCCCTTCTTTCATTCGTGATGTGTATGATTTCTGGCAAATTAATCTCTGGAGAAGCCAATCTTGGTGCTTGTGATTGCCCCTGAATGGTGGTCATGGCGGTCATAGTTGCAGTCATCTCTTCTATTCTTTTCTCCAGTAGATTAACATATTCATCCCTTAGGAGGATAACCCTACGCAGCTCATCTAGGGTGTTCTCTTCAGTGTGAGGTTGAGCCTCGCGCGCAGATGTTGTAGCTCTGGTTTCAATTACATGGACATCCATGAAATCCTCCTCCAAGTAATCACTGTAATCAAAATTTTTATTGTCACTATTGACGGAAACTCCGTGCTCTACAGCTAACTCATAAATCTCGATCCTGAGTTCCTCAACTTTTTCCTTAATTATCGATTCCTTGATTGCTTTAAGATTTGGAGGACCCTGATGGACATCCTCTACTTGTTCCTCCATCTTGCTGGCTATTTTTGCAACGATGTTAGATATTTCAGGCACTGGTTTTACTTCCTGTCTTACAGGCTCACTGAACTGTATCGACTGTATCGGTGCAGCGACCTTAGGTAACCATACCCTCTTCTTCGACGATGATGTCTCAGAATGGGATGTCTTAGTAGAGACTTTCATATGTCGAGGGAAGGTATGCTCCCCGTGGTGTAGAACGGCTACAGGGGCAAGGAAACTGCTTGGCTTAATGACGGGTAAGCTCCTCGGACCTAGTCTTGACTTAATCAGTTGGCGGCCTGCGGTCCTTGTGGTGGTATGATCGGTGGTGACTATAGTAGTATCAATTTTGTTTCTCAAACGGAACTAGACGGGAATACGGGTAGGTGATTTTTCAGTCGACTTGTGAGACTTTCTAACGGACTTAACATCCTTCAAAATTTCTTCTTTCATACGAGGGGAAATCACATGTCCCACTCGTTTAAGTAACTCACTAACATAACATCCTTCTTTAGTAGCAAGCCTGCTGAAGACTGCACTAACTCGGGTGATGGGAATGAATTTCTTTCCCTCCTCACCATGGCCATGAACTGAATGCGGCAGCAATCCTCTGGATACCCATATCCATCAATATCTATCAGAGGATGGAATCTACTCCCTCGTAGGAGTGGATAAATTTCTGGTAACACCTCTTAAATTCGATGAGGCTCCTTCTCAACGGGTGTGTTCTCAGGAGTCTGGGCTTTGATGGCCCTCCAAACTCTTCTATTGTGGTTCCTCCTCTGAGTTTGGGTTAGCGGTACAGTCCTTGAGCTCAACCTTATTTCAAACATGGGTTGTGGGAAAGTCAATCCCTCACTCGGGTCTTCAACGACCATCACTTCTTTCCCCTTAGCAGTAACGGGGATAGCAGGTTTGACATATGTCGCAATGGTAGTAGTTTTAGCCTTCTTGCAGGCAGGGAAGTCCTGAAGGCAGTTCAAACTAAATTCTACAGATGGTTCTTGCATTTCTGGAGCAGCGATCTTCATTACCACGAATGGGGCTTTCACAAGGATGACCTCGAGATCTTCAAATCCAGTTCCGAATTTGATGGTGGAAGCGACGTTACGGACGCTACTGTCTATTGGCAGATTGCAGGAAAAGGTCAGCGTTGGGTAGGCCA
>NW_018247591.1:79312-81094 GCF_001263595.1 Phalaenopsis equestris
ATTTTTAACATCTTTGTTTAAAAAGGTGTAAAATTTAATTAATATAAGAAAATTTCAAAGTGCACGCAGCACAACACAATTTGGTTTAATTTACGAAATAGCAAATCAAATTTGGAAGGGAGATGTGAAGAAATTTTAAGACCCAGTGCGGGACCCAATTAGTGGCAAAAAATGCTCAGGTGGAATTAGTCCACCGACACACCTATTGGGGATTCGACCTCATATGAAAATTTAAAGAGTCCTTAATGGCCTTCTGAACCCCTCTGTTTAGAGATGGTTGAACAGCTAGTCCTGAAGTCCAAGGAGTTGGTTGTACTTTCTTAAGACAGAAATGGGTAAAGTATGTCAACGGAAGAAGGGTAATTTGGTCCAAGAGGGACATGGATACATTACCGATGTGTGAAAATAATATTTATTGATTTGAATGGAGAGAAAAGCACATTCCCTAGCGGAGTCGCCAGAAGCTGTCAGCGTTATTTAGGGGGTTTGTTGTGGGGAGTTGCCCGTAAGAAGCTGGGGGGGGGGGGGCGCGGAGAGGCGTCGCCTGCTTCAAAATCAAACTGACCCCATATTTTTCATAGTTTAAAATTAAAGAGCATTGTACCTCAAATCCTGTATCTATCCCGAAGGGTAAACACAAGACTTGAGGATGAGGCTTGATCAAATATACTAAGGAAATTATGACGTCCGTTTGGTCTGTAAAACCTTTGTATTTGCCGACAAGTTTCCCTATTTAATATAAAGAATTAAATAGGGTTTATATTAAGTTGGGTTTAGACATGCTTCCTATAAGGGCAAGCCCCTATAATTAATTACATCTTAAATGACCAAAGTCATCTAAGAAGACTCTCGATAAAGATCAAGAAAATATTATCTTCAAGGGGTTTCAAAGGGTAGGACTCTTCAATGAGGTCGAACCTAGAGGTGTGAAAGGGGATTGGTTCAAATTTGGAACGTTTTATTGTAGAGTCCAAAGGAGGAAGAACTAAGGGATGTCAGGGATCCAGAGGCGAACCTCGGTGACCTCCCAAGCTATCCTAATATTTGGCTTCAATATTAAGTAGAAATATTTAGGTGTTTCAACCTACCAATTTTATTTATTGTGGCTTACTTTCGTGCGAAACAATCACACAAATAGTCTGGAAGATGTGAGGATTTAGGTCATGACAAACGACAACCTAGGAATCCTAAGATGAGTTAGGTCTTATATTGTATAACAGGGTTATACAGAGGCCTAAAGATAAGGTGAGGATTTACGTTGCATAACCAAGCAACCTCGAAGTCCTATGACTTTGTTGTTTAAGTCTAAGGAAGGAAGATTGGTTTTAGCAGGGGAAGACAGGTTTTGATGTTGAAGACGGTCGTGCTTCCAACCATGCTAGTCCTATGCTCCTTCTGCGATGAGTTTAAGTTTTCTAGTGTGTCAAGTTATAATGGCCCTATGTTTGAATTTCTTTAAATTTTATGAGAGCATATTAAAGTTGATTAGAGCGACACCGGTTAGGATCCTACGATTCCCTCGTTCCGGCACCACTATTTTCTATTGGAATCACTTAGTCTAAATGAACTTACTAAACTCAACTTAATGAGTTCCATAATTTCATTTAAACTGTGGGAAGCCTCATTAGCAACCGTAAGTTACCTCCTCCGAGGAATTCCCGATCATCCGATAGAGACGTCTTAATTTAGTTGAACTGGTAGTTTTGTGTGATGTTTATGATTAAATTATGAGTTGTTTTATATTTTTAATGTTGTGGTGGGGGGGTTTTTTTTTGGTTGTTT
>NW_018247591.1:83492-84400 GCF_001263595.1 Phalaenopsis equestris
TCCATGTGATACACGCTCGATCGAACGGCTCCCCGTCGTCGTCCCTGACAGAATAATCCCATGACCGTCCACACTAAAACCCTAAGATCCCAGCCTAGACTCAACCAAATCACCTCTGGTTTGATCATATGGACTCGTCTAAGTGAGACAAACATATCCATACGGTAATCATGTAATTAAATTAAGCCTAATTAAATGGAGAATCAAAATAGGTTCGAGATGAGGTGAGGTTTTATACCTTTGCTCTAAGAAGTGAAGCTTCTATCAGAGGGGTTTGACACGTTTGTTGGGGTCCAAGGAGGCTAGGGATTGAGTCGCTGGTCTTGGTGTAAGGCCTAAGTCGGAATTCAATCACGACTGGATTTGGGTGTTGGTCTAGATCTATGGTAGAGGCTCGGTGGGAGGGGGATTTTATGAGGTTTTGGCCTCTTTCATTATTGTGAAGGTGTGGTGAAGTTAATTTGAGTTTGGTGGATAGTGGAGGGGTGTTAGTTTCTGCCCTGATTTTCGGAAAGCTGCCCTGATTTTCGACAAGGTTTCGAGCTCAAAATTGAGCTCCGACAATGGAAATTGGTGAGGGAAAATGGTTGGAATGCACTGAAGGGATCTTTGGGAAGCTCCCTGTGAGGTTTGAAGAGGACTCTCTAAGAAAACTTTAGCACCCCTCCCATGTCCGTGCGAGGTGATTTTTTATAAAAATGGTCATAGGGTGGCTCTCAGGGCACAAGTTTGGGTGCATTGTGGTGCTTAGGTGGAGGGCAGAAGAGCTCTTCAATTTGATTTGGATGAGCTGGCCTCTAGGTTTGATTTGGGTGAGGTGCCATGGGGGTGGCTCTTGATTTTGAGTTTTTCCGGCCACTAGGCTGGCCGGCCGGCTAGGGGGGGGGGGCTAGGGGCTCCGGGGACCC
>NW_018247591.1:84735-86537 GCF_001263595.1 Phalaenopsis equestris
AAGGGTCAATTTGAGGGAATTTTGAACTTTAATCAATTTGGTCATGTTGGGCTAGGCTTGGGTCTATCTTGGGTTAGCCTTTGGATAAGTCCAAATTGATTATTTTAAATGTTCAATAGGGACCTCATGAATAGTTTTCAACATGAATTGGATGCCAATTTGGAGGTTAAATATATCAATTGGGTGAAATTTAGGGGCTTAGCCAATTTGGGGCTAAATTTGGGAATTTTGGATTTAGGCCAAAATCAAATGGGTATGAGGCTTCACCAAGGTCAGTTTATGGTTTATTTTGATGTATAGGAATGTTATCAAGATTTTGTAACATTAATTGAGGCTAATTGACTAGGCTATGGGTCCAATTTGGTGAGATTAGGTCATATGGTAAAAATTGGGGTTTTGACCCAAATCAAAATTGGGCCAAAATGATGGACCAATTGGGCTTAGATTTGGTTTATTTTGGTCATATCAAAAGTTAATTTGAGTTTAGGATTGAAATTGTGGTCAAATTGATGGACATTTGAATTGAATTTAGGGAATTTTGGCCCTTAAAGGCAAATTTGGGGGTTTTGGTTTAATATGGTCAAATTGGCCAAATTGGGTCATGTCGTAGTTGAGAGAAATAAAATTGGGAATATTTAGGATTTATTGGAGTTTTTTGGGAATTTTTGGAATTTTTGGAATTTTGGGTCCAAGAGGTGTATTTTGGTAATTTGGTGGTGTTATAGGGGTAAAAGGCCAGGATGGGTATTTTGATAGAGTTGAGGTACCAATCATCACCAGCAAGCCATGGACCAATTGAAACCCATTTTGGGTCCTCTACATAGGGGTCGTAGCCAAACCGTAGTCCTAGGGTTAGTAGGTTTAACGGACCAAGGTTTAACCTTAAGGTCCAACAGTCCTAAGGTTGACTCATCTTGAGTTTCCCCCATAGGGACCCGACCTACTAAGTGTTAAAGGTTAGGATCAACATGTGGAACTTTAAGTTGAGTAGAGAAGAGTTTGGAATTTCTAGTGGTGAGGGTTTCATGTCTAATTTTCTAAGAATAGTCAATAGGAAAATCCTATGGCTAGAGCTTAGGCTACTAAAAGGAAAAAAAACTAAACCTCAACCAAAAGTGAGGTCAACATAGCCATTAGTATTGAAGGGATATCAGAGAAGATCAACAAAATTGAAAATACCATGTCTGTACTGGAGACAAAGGTATTGGAGATTCATGCACATCTTGAGCATATTTGATGGCAATTGAATATGCATTTTAGCCACACTAGTTATATAGAGGAAGCGGATAAGGAGATGCTTCTTAAGAAAAAGTGGATTAAAGAAGATTGCATCAAAGCAAGTCACCACCGTCTATTTTATCAAATTTGTATTCCAGTTGCTCCAGGAGAGACAAATGAAAGAACTGAATTTGTTCCTTCTAATGAAGAGTAGAATTAAGTTCTATGTTTAAAGTTATGTTTTAGTGTATTTAAAGTTGTTGTCTTTAAGTGTTTTAGTGTTTAAGACTTATTTTTATTGTTTGTGTTACTTAGGTGTTTAATTGAAGAAAGATTATTAAGTGTTTGTATTTAAGAAAATTTTCTCATCCGTAATTTGGGCAACCTTTGGTCCATGGCTTAATTTAGGTGGTTTCATGGTGTTTGGACTGCTCACTAAGTTTAGCTAATGGTTGGGGTGGAGTTAATTTGGTGACTTTCGGGTAGTTATGCTATCTTTAATGCATAGGTTCAATGTGGGGTCAAGTGATCAAAGTTTGGGTTTAGGCTAGGTTAGCCAAGTCAATTAAACCAATTGATTGATC
>NW_018247591.1:90051-91422 GCF_001263595.1 Phalaenopsis equestris
GCAGCTTTCAAGAGAAGTTCTAGTCTAGAATAACACGCCCTAGCTTGGAAGATCGATAAAAATTTGGCTTTGATTTTTTCCTACAATTATCACTACATTACTAATTCTACTTCTAAATTAAAATACTTAGTGAAAATCAAAAAGTGGTGTTTTTAATATATTAAAAGTACTCTTCCTCATGCAATGAAAGTAGTGACATGTGTAAAAGTAAAATAAGTAGTGAGAGAGATTGTGACAATTAGGAGCAATTATATTATTTACCCTTACTAGAGATTTTATAAAGAACATTAGTTAATCTAAAGTTTGAATAGTTTTTAAGACGGGCTAGGCAGGGAAGATACTAGCTCTCACTCTAGAGTTCCTTCTTATCCCTCCATCTGAAGGCTAACATCTCGCATCAAAACCTAAAACAATAGACCAAATTAAAGGCTTTAGCCTGTCGCTCTAAAGCCCTATAATTCTACACCCTTTAAAGATTATTTCACTATTTATTTGGACTTAATTATATGGACTACATTCTCATCCATGCAATCTTATGTGATTCTACTACAGTTGATTGAGACAATATCATCCCGGAACAACATATTTTAACATGCAAGTTGATCAAGTTTACATGTAAATGAAGAACAAAATAAAATCATCACAATATATTCTCACTCTATTTGATTCTATATCCTACACATGCATATTAATTCATTACAAGAGGGAAGAGTAAAGAAAACTACTCACTACACATGGAGAAACAACAAGAACTTTTCATTGAACAAAACTTTAAAACCATACCAAAAAAGTACTAAATTCAAATCAAAATATAATTAAAATACTTATCTCTGATTGAAATCAAACACTGATAGAAATCAAACACTCCTGGTATAGCAAAAGCAATCTCCTTACAATCCTCTCTAAGAATAAAGTGAGAAGAAAAGAAGAAATCTCTCACACTCTCTCTTTCTTTCTCACCTTGCCGCCCCACTTCGGGCTCACCACCAAGCCTTCTTCTTCTTCTCCAAGTCTTCTTATCTTCTTCTAATTAATTCAAGAGTCTAAGAGATATTTTAAAAATATTTCCAAGCCTTTTTTTATAATTTCTCAAGAGATGCTTAAGCGTCTCTTCAAAACTATACATATTCATTGAATCTTCCAAATAGTGCCTTAAGTGCCTTTTCAAATATCCATATAACCACCCTAAATTCTTCTATAAAGTCCATTTTATTAATTCCAATGAATTCCCCAAGAGATGCATGAAGCACCGCTTAAAAAATTGTCCAAATCCGACATATATTCTAGAAGTTATGTTGAAAACTGTCACCGGCGCCTAACCGCCAATTTTAGGGCGCTTAAGCTCCCCCCCCCTCCATCTAGCGGCGCCTA
>NW_018247591.1:92649-94127 GCF_001263595.1 Phalaenopsis equestris
AGAAAATGATTAATATAAGTAACTATATTTAGTAAGAAAAATTGTATTTTTGAAAAATTTAGGTAATTTAGACTTTTATTTTTAATTCTTAAATTTCTTTTCTTAAAATAAGTTTCAAAACTGTTATTATATTTATAAGTGAAAGACTTATATCAGGACTTTACTTTAGGAAAGGAGAAGTGAAATTTAAAATCATTAAAGGTCTATCCAGATATAGTAATCCTTGCCTGAAAAAGAAAAGAAAAAGAGAAAAAAAAAAGAAAAAGAAAGAAAAAAGAAAAAGAAAAAGAAAAAGAGAAAAAAAATTAGGAAGGAGAAGCTTGAGGATTAGTACCTAATTAAAAATTGATTCTACATTTGATCTTTTTAAAGTATAAGACTTGAGAAACTCTTAAGCTTATATATATAATATTGTAAGTAAAATTATTTTTAATGAAAATTTTTAAGTGAAGATAATAAAAAAACTAAATTCTAAATTTGGAAAATCTACAATATCTTTTTGAATTACATAAGAACTCATATTTTCATCTTTCTTAACATTAAAAATTTCTAAACATTAAGTTATTCTCATTTACTGAATATTTTTTCTAAATTAGATTGTTATATTTCTAAATCAAAATTTTAGTAACTCCTAATGAAACTCATATACATATCATACATACTTTATTTTTAAAGATTGAAGTGTCACTTGATAACAAGTAACATTTTAAGTTTGGGGGATTTTGATACACCTAAAATACATAGTGTTTTTAGACACATTTTTATACCTATTTTTGAGATATTGCGCTCTAATGGATAGTATTTTTGTTTTTTTCTTGAAGATACAGATAAAAAGGGTGAAAAATTCTCTTAAAGGAGTGAAAAATGATCAAATTTGGATCAAATAGGTTAAAAATGTGCAAAAGTATTTTAGCGCCTAAGCGTTAGATCCGGTGCTTAAGCGCAGTGTAAATAGAGAAGATCGTGCCTAAGCACTAGAGGCCCCGCGTTTAAGTGCCAGTGGCAGTTATTGAATGAGTAAATTCAGTTTCTGCAAATTTTGAAGAGGTTTTTGAGGCACCCATTGGCTTAATAGGTGGTTATAACCACCATAGACGAAAATTATCAAGAAAGGATGCATCTCTTGGGGAAATAAATCGATTCTAGACATATTTTGAAGAGAAACCAAGGTACCTTTTAGAAAAATATAAAAGAAAGAAGAGATGACTCAGAAAAGAGTCCTGAAAGTATTAGAAAGTTTAGAAAGTTCTCATTTGGGGAGTTAGTTCGGAGAGATTTTTCAGGCACCACCTTTACTTTTATTTTATCCTTATTGTTATTTTATTTTGAGTGATTGTAAAGACAAGAGAATTAGAGGAATTTCAAGAGTTTGGTGGAGGACTTGAGATAAATTTTTATCTTTTTTTTTAAGAAAACTTTTGGTTTTAATTGAGGCTTATTCTTGGTTTGACAATGATTTCTTCTTTTAAACTAAAGCG
>NW_018247591.1:94376-101912 GCF_001263595.1 Phalaenopsis equestris
GTTCATATGATTGAGTGCAAATAAATAGGGAAATATTCATTGAAGGGTGTAGAGTTAGAGGACTTTAAAGTGACAGGTTAAAGCCCCCAACTTGGATTCTTTTTATGGTTCTGATACTAGATTTTAGCCCCCAGGTGGAGGGAATCAAGGGAACATGGTTCTGATACCAGATTTTAGCCCCCAGGGTGAGGGACTCAAGGGAACCCTAGATTGAGAGCGAGCATCTTCCCTGCCTAGCCGGTCTTCAGAACTATTGAAACTTTAAATTAGCGAATGTTCTTTATACAATCTCTAGTAAGGGTAAGGAATATTATTGCTCCTATTTGGCACAACACAATTTGTATACTTCCACCACAGAATTCTTATACTTATTACTGATTCATAACAAGAAAAAAGATATTGTCATATTTAGTGTTTTTCTTCTACAAAAACTCTAGTTATTTTTTTAAATTGTTATTTTTCTATCAAAATAGTGAAAATACCAAAAATATTTAAATTTTCATTACTGCAAAAATCATCTTTAGTTTAGATAATTATTTTTATTAAAAATATAAAGTTTGTTGTTCAATAGTGCATATTGCGTATTCTCCCTGTGGGTTTGATATTTAGGTCTTAATCTAAAAGTCCTATATTACTTGATAATGATAAGTATACTTGCATAGTATCCTAATATATGTAAGTTAAAATTTAAATTTTTATTTTTCTTCAGGATCAAATTTTTAGTTTTATTGCAGATGTAAGGAAATATATGTGAAATATAATCTGAATTATTATTGTACTGTGCATATTAGCAGTATCCAGTGATTAGTGAGCACACACTCCATGCAAAAGAGCGTGCTTACAATAATATTGAGTGTTATTGTGGATGATGGGTAGTATGTATTGTGCACCAAACGTGTTCAAAGGTTAAGGAGCATGACCCTAGCTAGGTGAGAGTCATGTATCTGAGTGGAAATACATCATACATTGTGCAGGTTCAGAGGCTGGGAAGCATGACCCATGGCAAGTGAAACGGTGAGAAGAGTGCAAATGTATAGACAATGTGCACTAGATAGGTTAAGTTGCTAAGGATTGTGACCTATGCTAAGAGATAAAATGCGACATAGTTATGACACTCCTAAGTGGTGTTGTTTGAAGTCAGGTAGTGTAAATATCGTCAAAGAGAATTACACACCGAAGAAACTTGAAACACTAGCTACCCCCTCACAAGGTATATGAGTATTTAAAATGAGTGTGCAGAGACACAAGCTTATGTGTAGACCTTAAGCAAGAAAGAATTAAACATCTAGGATGCTATGCAGAAAAACAAACAATGGTGTAAGAGTGCAATTGTAAAGATGGATGTGCTAGTACAAGTAACATAAAATACATGCAGCAATGTGATAATCAAGTGAGATTGATCGCTCGGGCTAGGATGACTAACTAGAGAAAAAAGAGTTGATCAATTGATCAGGCCAAAGATGTCTGATTGATCATGTTGGCAAAAAGCAGTTGGTTGATTAATTAGGTTATAGGCTTCAGATTGATCTAGTAAACGAAAGGATACTCAATCAGGCTGATGGTAACCAATCAATCAGGTTGACCAAAAGGGTGTCCACTGATCCTGAGTTTATTTATAGATGTAAAATGCTATGTATGTGATTATATGCTTAATTTCCTTAATAGTGATTCCTAATTTGCAACTGCGACAAAAACTTGATCCCAAGCAAAAGCTATGTAAGTTTTTCACTATGAAGCAAATAAGAATACAGTTATAATATTTAATTATGGGATACTACGTAAGTATATGTATCCTTAACAAGTAATATAGGACTATTTAATTAAGCCTTAAATATCGAACCCAAAGAGAAACTGGCAATATGCACTTTATAAAGTTAGAAAGTTTAGATAACAAAACTCTCCTTAGCAAAATATTCTTACTTAAACTTAAGGTGTTATAATATGAATGAAAATTCGATTCATTTTGTAATTTTTTATTTATGAAAATAAGGTAAAAAACTAATTAACTTAACTAAATATTTGCAAGATGAAGGTAACATAAGTAAAATATTATCGGCATTATTTTGGTTGAGGAGTTATCCGTTAGAAGTTGTCAGTCACCGGAATCAAAATTCGTCGCCTGCTTCAGAAAGACATTATATATATATATATAGCGCTATACCTCAAACCCTATATCTATCTCGAAGGATAAACACAAGACTTGAGGATGAGGCTCGATCAAATAAACTAAGAAATATAGGACATCCATTTAGTCTGCGAAACAGTTTATTTACCGACAAGTTTCCCTATTTAATACAAAGAATTAAATAGGGTTTACACCTAAGAAAACTCTCGATAAAAATCGGGGAATATTATCTTCCAAAAGTTCAAAAGGATAAGACTTTTCAATGAAATCGAACAAAGAGGTGTGAAATGAGAATAGCTCAAATTTGGAACATTTTATTGTAGAACCTAAAGGAGGAAGAACTAGGGGATGTAATAGATCCGGAGGAGAACCTCAGTGACTTCCCAGTCTATCTTATTGTTTCTCTTTAATTTTGAGGAGAACTTTATTTGAGTGTTTCATTCTGCCAATTTTATTAGTTTAGGGCTTACATTTGTATGAAACTGGCACACAAAAAGCCTTGAAGATGTGAGGGTTTAAGTCATGACAGACGATAACCTCAAAATTCTAAGACGAATTAGGGCTTAGATTGTACACCAGAACTTTACAAAGGCCAAAAGGTGAGGTGAGGATTTATGTTGCATAAGCAGATAACCTCAAAATGTTATGGCTTGTTATTTTTGTTCTATGGAAGGAAATTGGTTTAGTTAGGGAAGACATGTTTTGTTGTTGAAGATGACCGTGCTGCCCACCATGCTAGCTCCAAGCACCTCGCCGTGGTGAGTTTAAGTTTTCTAGGGTGTCAAGTTATGATGTCAAATCAGACGACCCTATGGTTGTAGTTCTTTAAATATTGTGAGGCATGTTAAAGTTGATTGGAGCGATACCGGTTAGGATCCTACCGTTCCCTCATTTTGGTACCACCACTTTCTATTTGATTCACTTAGTCCAAATGAATTTACTAAACTCAATTTAATGAGTTTCGTACTTTCATTTAGACAATGGGAAGTCTCGTTAGCAACAGTAGGTTATCTCCTTCGTGGGATTCCCGATTATTCGATAGAGACGTCTTAATTTAGTTGTAGTTGTTATTTTTGTTATGTTTGTGATTATATTTTGAATGTTATGACGGTGAATTTTATCTTGGTTGATTTTAGTTTTTGTTTTGGTTTTACAGCTATCCTAGAAGTTTTTGTTTTCATGCAGGGTGACTTCGTTGTTTAGCATGCAAGTTCATATTTTGGTTATACATGCAGGTGAGTAAGTACAGTAATGTAGTGAAAAAAGTATCGGAAGCAAAAAATACAGGTAAATAAATCACCATAAAAGAGTACCTGGATGGTCTTCCCGTCATCTCCAACTGAAACTCAAAATGCATGTAAGGGCATTTTATGTAAAGTGGGAAAAATAAGGTTCCTAGATTATATCTTGTTGAGTCCTTATTGGTTTGATTAAAGATAATTTTATTAAAAAAAACATATCAAGTTTAGTAGACCTCTGATGTATCCAACGAGTCAGGAGAAAAAGGCAGGTCCATGCTGTCTCACTGCTTGGTAAAAAGTCTCGAGCTCTTTTGAAACTTATTATGTTGCTTAATAACCCATCCCGTAAATACCTTTAATGCTCAATGAACATTGATGTTTCAATTATCCCTAAGAGTAGGGTAATTATAATTTATCATTCAATTTGATAATTATGCAGGTGAAGACCCTTAAAGAGGCAAGTTGGTGTTATTAAGACACTTAGCCAATTTTGGTTTTAACTTGGGCTTGTAGTGTTTCAAAGGTGTCCAATTTTTATTCACTTTTCTAATATTCATTTAACCAAATTTGATTTAGCTTAAGTCACCACCAAGCCCTTAAGATCCTGATGGATGTCTTAGTCATTTTGAAAGAGATTAAATTTTAAGTGACAATAATTCATCATCAAAACATTTGAATGTCACTTGAACACCAAATAGAGGTATTAAATTAGTGAGTTTTTAACCCCCAAAACTATACTCCTAAGTCTAAGATCATTTAATTTGATAGAGTTCCAAATTTTAATCATCTAAGAAATTTTAAATTTATCCTTCAATTGGAAAAAGTGACATTACTTTCTACCAATTAATCCCTGTGTTTCAATCATCCAAATATGTTAATTAAAATCAAATGTTTCCCTTTTCCCTTTCTTGAATTAAGCCTAAATGTTAATTAAGGCTAAATTTCTAAAATTACACTTTTGCCCCTAAGGCTCTATCACTTCATAATTTATCAGATTTAATTCAAATGGCTTTGGAAATTTTATCCCACCTCACTCATGAGTCAATGTAAACATCAGAGGAGAAAATGTGATTTTTTAAAATTTAATT
Organism: Phalaenopsis equestris; assembly: GCF_001263595.1. Taxonomy (NCBI): domain Eukaryota; kingdom Viridiplantae; phylum Streptophyta; class Magnoliopsida; order Asparagales; family Orchidaceae; genus Phalaenopsis; species Phalaenopsis equestris. The sequence goes on from NW_018247591.1 coordinate 98,831, forward strand.
TAATTTATATGTTTATTTTCATGAAAAAATAAATTTTTTCAAACAAATTCAACAACCTCACCAAGTCAAAGCCTAAACCATTGAAAGTTTTACTAAAGGTAGATTTACTCCATAGAAACACTTGGGCCAAATTTGAAGATTTTTTAGTCTATTTGAATTATTAAAATTATTTTAAGTTTTGGAGCATTAATTAATTATAACATGTTTTTAATGTGGAAAACTAAGTTTTACATTTTTATTAAATCTCTCTAAGGCCAAGGAACCCAGAGAAATAAATTTTACATTTTTTATGATTTTTCTTAGAATTACTAGAATTTTTTAAGTGAAAGATTTAGAAAATTCATGTTTTAATCTTTAAAAATTATTTTAAGCTTTAAAATTCAATATCATCACTTAGAAAATTAGGAAAAATATTCCAATCATTCTTAAGTACTTAGAAAATAATTTATAAGATTTCCATGAATTTTACTAATTTTGTGACTTTTATTAATTTTTAATTACTTAAATATTCAAAATAGGCTTAAAAATGAAATTTTTATTTTATTTATAATTTTCTTTTTAGAAAATTCCTCTAATCATATAGAACTCTCAAAACCAATTTTAATGAGTTTTTTAGTTATATTTTAATTTTAAAAAATCATTTTAAAGTCAAAATGGCATTAGATCGGCTTGAGTTATCAAATGGGCTCCAAATATTTTGAAAATTTTATGGGGAGTTCTCTGAACTTTAAGTCATAGTGTAGAATCAAAATCAATTCATTTAGATAATAATTTTTCCTAAATTAATTTTATTTGTGTTTTAGGATTTTGTGCAAATTAGGTGTGTTCTTAATGACTTAACTCATGAAAAATTTTCCAAAGGGTTCTCTGGTCACAATAAACCTTCCAAAATTTTCTTGGATTTTTCTAAGAAATATTACAATTTTTATGATTAATTTATGCATATAATAGATAGAAATTTGAAAAAAATGGATCTCTGTCTAGAGGTCTTCTTTAACTTTGGAAAAATCAGAGAATATCCCACATGATAGAGGCATCAATATGTCAAAATATCAAGCCATGGTGAAATGTCTACATGCATGGAGAGTTAAATACTTAAATCAGTATTTAATTAATTGAAAATAAAATATTCATCAAATAAACTTCAAACTTTTTTCACATTGTTCTCCTCTGTTCACTAAGCACTATGATATTTTTATTTTATTATTGTGAGTTTTTTACACCAGAAAATGATATTTTGAAGGTAGGAAACATTTTATGAATTATTTATATCCCTATTTTTCTACTTAAACATACAGCACCGTGTCATCCTCGGCATCTCTGAAGCTCCACGCAGCGTCTTCTAGTTTGACGCTACCATTTGAGTCAGCTCATGCTTTATGGACCACGCTCCCATCCAGCACAATCAAAGCCCTTCATTTGATACACGTGCAATCCAACGGTTGTGGGTCATCATCTCCAAATAGGCTAACTCGAGAACCGTTAACACTAAAACCTCAAGATCTCCCTCTAAACTCAACTAAATCTCCTCAGGTTTGATCCTATGGATTCATCTAAGTGAGACAAACACATCCATATGATAAAAATTCCATTAAATCCACTCTAATCAAATGGAGAATGAAAATAGGCTCGGGGAGAGGGGGAGTTCAATACCTTTGCTCTAAGAAGGGAAGCTTCAATCAGAGGTGCTCTACATGTTTGTGGAGGTCCAAGGAGGCTAGGGATTGAGCCTCTGGTTATGGTGAAAGGTCTAGACCCTAATTTAATCAAGACCGAATCTGGGTGCTGATTAAAGTCCAGTGTAGAGGCTCTTTGTGAGGGGGTTTGATAAGGCTTTGTCTTCTTTCACTGTGATGAAGGTGTGGGTGAGTTTAACTTCATTTTTGTACACTACAAAGGTGTGGAGAATTCTGTCCTATCTCCAACCAGGATTTGAGCTCAAAAATTGAACTCCGACAAGGGAAATTAGGGGGAAGAGGATGGGGTGCCACCAATGAGGAGGGCTCAAAGAGGCTATGGGAGAAATTTAGAGGGGTATCCTTGAGAAAATTTTAGCAACTCTCTCCTGGCCATGAAGGGGCCATTTTATAGCCATGGCCAGAGAGGAGAGCTCAGGGACTGGTCATGGGTGCAATTGTCTGCCTAGGTGGTGGGCTAAATAGCTCTAAGGTTTAATTTTGGTTAGTTGGCCCCTAGGGTTAAGATTGGGTTTAATTCAAGGGTGGTGGCTCTCGGTTTGGCCATTTTCTGGCCACCATGGTGGCTGGTCGGCCAGGGAGTGGTCACCTCTTGGCTCAGAAAGGTCAGGGGGTGGCTAATGATGGTTAACTCTTTATGGCAATCAATGTGGAGAAGATTTTGTGTTTAAGGCCTAAAAAAAGGAATAAATCCCTTAATTTTAGGATCCATTGGTCCATGGCATTCTTTGGTGGATTTAGGGTGGTTTAGCCTGCACCTTACGAGGAGCTTAGTGGTTGTGATGGTCTTTTGTTGGCCAATTTGGCTTGATTAGGTCAATTTTTGGTGAAGGGATCCATGTGGGTCAAAATGGCTAAAGGTTGGGTTTAGGTAAGGCTAGCCATAACCTTGAGCCCAATTGATTGATCAACGTTGTGTATATGATTATAATGAAGATTTTTTGTGAAGGATTGAAATGATTTAGAGTTCAATTGGGGGTTCAATTTGAAGGATTTTGAGATTTTGATCAATTTGGGCATGTTGGATTAGACTTGGGCATCTAGATTGGGCTATGCTTGGGATAAGCCCAAATTGATTGTTAAAAATGGCCAATAGAAATGTCAAGAAGAGTTTTCAACATAAATTGGTTTCTAATTTTAGGGCCAAGGCATTTAATTTAGGGAAATTTGGAGACATGACCAATTTGTGGCAAATTTGGGGACTTTGGACTTGTGTTAAAATTAAATGAAATTAAGGCCTCACCAAGGCCAATTTAAGGTCAATTTTAATGTGTAGGATTGTTATGATGATTTTGGATTTTTATGATGATTTTTTAACATAAATTGTAGCAAATTGAGTTGGCTATGGGACTCAATTTGGTGGGATTAGGCCATAGGACCAAAAT
>NW_018247592.1:0-454 GCF_001263595.1 Phalaenopsis equestris
AGTAGTCGCTACCAAGAGAAAGCGAATCATGAAAATTCTGAGGAAAGAACTCAGAGGAGGGAGAGGCAAATACACCACCTCCATCAAGAACAACATCTACAAAAGATCGCGTGCCCGGAGGCACGGTAAAACTGATCGAAAATAAAAAGCAAAGCAGGAAAAGAAAAACAGCAGATCAGGAAAACATAAAACAAGGAAAACATAAAAACAAGATTAGGAAAACATAAACAACAAAGAGAAAAGAAAAAGTAACGTAGAAGCAAACCAAGATCTGGAAATAAGAGCAAGAAACAACACAAGAAAATCAAGAAAAATCCTTCGATCTGGAAATCAAAATCCAAAAATAGTAAAATAAAAGAAAAAAAACCAACAAATCTTCCAGATCCTGATCTAGGGAGCTCAAAGCATGCGAAAAATCTAAAAAAGGAGAAAGAAACGGGAAAGATCTCACCCA
>NW_018247593.1:0-353 GCF_001263595.1 Phalaenopsis equestris
CGAAAAGTATTATTACTAGATAAAACATTATGTTATCATGTAATTCTACAAGTGCTTCCATTTGAGGACTTGCGCTATCTTGAAAATATGTACCTCAGGGTTGAGGAGCATCACAAGAAATACGTATTTCATTAAAAAGATTCATTTTTACTGTATATGTTTCTCTGTATGTTATAATATTATTATCTCATCTGTCTTCGCCCACTTGCAAAAGCATGAGTGTCTGGCCTTTGCCTGCGGTGAAAACAAAGAACTATAATTTGTTTAGCATTTAACGCTTAAAGATCTATATTTACTTTTAAGGCCAGAATGATTTGAACATTCATCTGAGCTATCATGAGCAGCTTGCTTTA
>NW_018247594.1:0-490 GCF_001263595.1 Phalaenopsis equestris
CAGAGTTTTACTTGCATAATATATTACTTTAAAAATCTTATTGTGCATTTGTTCTAACACAGTTTCAATAGCATAATCACTAGCATAGCACATTATTTTGAATGATTTTTCCCAATCAGGTGGTACTATTATAGATGCATTGATTATTTTTTCTTTCAATATTTCAATTGCTTTTATGCATTTCTCATTAAAGTCAGATTTCATATCTTCTTATAAAAGTTAGCATAATGGCTTAGTTATTTTCGAAAAATTCTTTATATAATGCATGTAGAAACCAGCATGTCCCAGAAAACTTCTTGCCTCTTTGACCGTAGTCGGTGATGGTAATTTTTCAATAAGTTGAATTTTTGCAGGATCTACTTCCATGTCATTTTCAGTAATTTTATGCCCAAGTACAATTCAACCTGCAACCATAAATTAACTTTTTCCCAACTTAGTACTAGGTTTATTTTCTTGCATAATTCAAATGAAGTCCAGAACACAGAGAAAT
>NW_018247595.1:0-348 GCF_001263595.1 Phalaenopsis equestris
CTGTTATGGAAGTATGCAAATTGTGTTGTGCCAAACAAGAGCAATAAATTCTTTACCCTTACTAGAGATGTTATAAAGAACATTGGCTAATTTAAAGATTGAATAGTTCTGAAGACCGGCTAGGCAAAGAAGGTACTAGCTCTCACTCTAGAGTTCCCTAAATTCCCTCCAATTGGGGGCTAACATTCTCGTATCAGAACCTAAAACAGTAAACCAAGTTGGGGGCTTTAACCTGTCACTTTAAAGTTTTCTAACTTTACACCATCAATGAATAATTTTTTATTTATTTGCACTCAATCATATGAACTACATTCTCATTCATACAACCTCATGTGATTCTTTCCAATT
>NW_018247595.1:411-1267 GCF_001263595.1 Phalaenopsis equestris
ACATCTGGATTGGCCAAATCAAGAAGTAAATGAAGTGCATGGATTAAAATCATCACAACTTCTTCCAACATTAAAGTTCAATACTCTCCACAACTTCCATCCAAAACTTAATTACTTATCATTTTAAGAAGAAAGATAAAGAAAACTACTCAAAATCCATCGAAAAAATAAAACCACACTTTAGTTTAAAACAAGAAATCATTTTCAAACCAACAACAAGTCTCGATTAAAATCAAAAGTAGTCTAAAACAAAAAGATAAAAACTTTTCTCAAGTCCTCCACCAAACTCTTGAAGTTCCTTTGAATCTCTTCTCTTTTACAATCACTCAAAACAAAATAAAAAAAAGGATAAAGCAAAAGTGGTTCTTGAAAATCTCATCGAACTAACTCCCCAGAAAAGAACTTTCAAAACTTGCCAATATTTTCAGAACTCTTTTTAAAGTCCTCTCTTCTTTCTTTTATAGTTTTCCAAGTGGTGCCTTGGATCTCTTCAAAATGTGTCCTGATTCGATGTATTTTCCCAAGAGATGCATCCTGTCATGATAATTTTTGTCCATGGTGGTTACAACCACCTATTAAGCTAGTTGGTGCCTCAAAAAACCTCTTCGAAATTCATAAAAACCAATTTTACTCATTTAGTAACTGCCACTGGTCACTGACGCATAAGCACGGGGTCTCGACGCTTAGGTACAGCCTTTTCTGTTTAACCAGTGCGTAAGTGCCAGATCTGGCGCTTAGGCATCAAAACTCTTTGCACAATTTTTCACCTTTTTGCTATAAATTTGATCTTTTTTCACTCCTTTAAGCATTTGTTTTTCATATTTACTTGTATCTACAAGAAAAACACAAAAATTCC
>NW_018247596.1:0-838 GCF_001263595.1 Phalaenopsis equestris
TGACTCTCTTCTAATAAACCTTTCTTTTTTTTTTTGGCGGAACAAACTCAAACATTATGTTATTTCGGGGTTAATGAAGAGATACTCATATATTCCACTTCAATAACTCAGAAATAACCCCAAAATAATCTCTCCGGTTTCATTTCAGTAACCTCGAAATAACACCGCGGAGGTTATTTTGGGGTTATGTCTTGATTATTTAGGGGTTATTGAAGTAAAGTATATGAATTTCTCATCAATATGCCCGAAATAATTCCAAAATAATCTCCACGTTGTTATTTCAGGGTTATTGAAGTGGAACAAATCTCCAAAATTTAATTTGAAATTATTATGGAGTGCGCAGTTTTATTTTAATATTTTTTTAGATGTACCTAATACCTAACATGATACACATGACATGACAGTATGTTAGGAGAAAAATTTGCGTGCGTAAAACGTACGCAGTAGCGTACGTAGGTTATTCAGAGAGTATTGGAGGGTTATATCCGAGTTATACCCCTTGTAATCTCATTGTAACCTACATATAACCCATAAATATATAAAAACAAAAGTGCGAAACTTACTAAAAGGTGCAAGTAGGTTGCAGGTAGGTTAAAAGAAGATTACAGGTGTTATAAGGTGAATATAGCTCTCAATAACCTTTGAATAACCGCCCTATTATATTTAGAGTAGTCAGTTTAAGTACACAATAACACATGAATTATACACAATAATATATGAATAACACGAAGGAATATTTCACTTGTTACTGCACCGTTTTTTTTTTTTTGCTGTGAAGTGGGTGTCATGAAGTGATTTCATTAATTGGAGTTTACTTTACTTTATGTAATATTTTTAC
>NW_018247597.1:0-256 GCF_001263595.1 Phalaenopsis equestris
ATCCTATTTAAAGTAAATCTTATTTGCAACTAATGGCCTGTTTGGGGCAGCTTATTTGGTGTGATGTCGTTTTGAAAATACACCTAATCTGTTCAGGTAAACCGCATTTTGTCAGTTTATGCATTTTGAAAAGGCTAAAAACAACGTTTTTTACACCGCACATATCTAGGTGCGGTGGCAGCTTTCTGGCAGCGGTCCGGCTTTTCTAAAAAAATTAAAACTTGTAATAGCCACCGTACCTAGCTTATCAGTAGAT
>NW_018247598.1:0-334 GCF_001263595.1 Phalaenopsis equestris
ATCCTATTTAAAGTAAATCTTATTTGCAACTAATGACCTGTTTGGGGCAGCTTATTTGGTGTGATGCCGTTTTGAAAATACACTTAACATGTTCAGGTAAACCGCATTTTGTTAGTTTATGCGTTTTGAAAACGCTAAAAACAACGTTTTTTACACCGCACATATCTAGGTGCGGTGACAGCTTTCTGCAGCGGTACGACTTTTCCAAAAAAATTAGAACTTGTAATAGTCATCGTACCTAGCTTATCAGTATATTATTTTTAATCACCTTATTAACAGATTATTCAATAAGCTGCAGTTGCCCTAAACAACCGTTAAGATATTTGGTATAAAA
>NW_018247599.1:0-970 GCF_001263595.1 Phalaenopsis equestris
AACATTACAATAAAAACATCATTCTTACTGATACGCCACCAACAAATTTTTATTATCCATCACAAATCTTGAGGCATGACACAGACCTCGAGACAATATTTTGAGCGAAGGATATTAAAATGTTGATAAAAAGTCATCCAAAACTCTAATTTCAGTAAACTTATAGTCAAATTGGCTGACTCGATGAGACACAGCTAATGATATGAAAAAAAGTCCAATGAGAGTCAAATCAAGCGCAAATCAAATCATAAAATAATTCTTGGAATATTTCCTGACATATTTGGAAGAACAAACAGATGTCAAATCAAACAAGTTTATAGTTGAAATGATCGGATGCATATCCGTACGCATAAAGTATTTTAAATGTAAATATGAAGTTGTCGGTATTAGATATATAAATTCATGAGAATTGCGTGGTACATATGTTAATTTCCCTTATAATTATTGATTTAATATATCATGTGGAATGAGACATGAGCCATAACCATCATAGTTGCCTGATTGGTCGCATTGACTGACTTACTATTGACTGACTGGCCGCATTGATAATGAAGGTGTGGCATTCAGTTGGACTTCCTTGGGCGTGAGTCTTTCTAACGAAACTTATAAAAAAAAAATAATTGTGAATTAATTAATGAGATAATATAAATGATAATATAGTAATAATGGATATTTCAGATAATGGATATTTCAATTAAATAAAATAATTATATAAATGAGAATATAGTAATAATGGATATTTCAATTAAATGTCATTCAATTATTATAAAATAATTGAATGACATTTATATGTATGAATAAATACAATTGTTTATAGTGACATTTCAGTTAAAAATACATATATTTTATATTATGTTGCAATAAATAAATTAAAGAGAGGAGTCTCTTTTAATTACAAGACTTGACTTGACTTGATTTGATGATGCAGCTTTGGCATCCGTTTCCATCCACATATTACTTATTTAGCATC
>NW_018247600.1:0-438 GCF_001263595.1 Phalaenopsis equestris
CAGCCCATAGCACGATTAATTGTTTAGCTTGAAATTTCTTCTTAAAAGAAGACATTTCATATGTTGTAAAAGTGTTTACTGTTTTCTTCATTGTTAAATTTAATTTTCATTGCCAAAATAGAAACTCGCTTCAAAATCTAATTTCCATTGTCAATTAGATTTTGAAGTGATTTTCCATTTGGGGAAGAAAATTAAATTTTGAAGCAAATTTTTATTTTGACAATGACAATTAGATTTCGCATTGGAGGATGCAGTGAAAACTCCTACATTATATGAGATATTCTCTTCTAAAAAAATACTTTATAGTGTGAAATTAATCACATATGGGGTTTGCGGAGACGAGAATGCTTAGATTTATGATTGTTTTTCCACTTAGAAAATAAAATGCAAAAGAAATAAACTCGTGTAAGGTTTGGTGTAGTTATTGTAACAGACAAG
>NW_018247601.1:0-1382 GCF_001263595.1 Phalaenopsis equestris
TGATTTTTAATATAGGTTTAGAAAACAACTTTGCTGAAGCTGACCATGAATAAATAAAGAAAAATCAATTGAAATATTATTCAATATCCAGAGAAGCAGATATTAAAAAGTATAAAAATTCCTCATATAATCAGGAATAGATCACTTAAATTTTTATTTTCTATTCTTATAGATAAATATTTAGTGAATATATTGAATTTGTACATCCAAAGTGCAACAATTTTTCCTGAAAATACTTGAATTTCTCTCATATCACATATAATAAGGTGTGACCCTCCATATATTTAAACATATAACTACTATGAATATTTATAAAATTTTTGATGCTAAATCCTTTTCTAATTAAAAGCATATATCTGTATGTACCACATTATATAAAGTTACTATTCTTCTGTCAACTGAGTGGCTCATAGTTATTTTTCTTAATCTTATTCATAGCGCTCATGTTGTTTTTATTAAATACCACGATATTGTTGAAAATATTATCCTTACAAATGTGTTATTTTATAGTTTTAATTATATCAATTATGTTATCAAATTTTTCTCTAAAATTGATATTTCAAAAGCTTTTGATAAACTTAATAGATTTTTTTTATGAGAGGAAGGAAAAGCTTAGTTTCATCAAAAGTTCATAATTTTTTTTTTCTTTTTTTGCATTGAGAATGTTAAATTTTATTATTATTATTAATAGTGAACTTAAGGACACTTTTCCACTACTCTTTATTTAAGGTAAGGTTCTCCCATTTTCCCTTACTTATTTGTTATTATCATTGATGCTCTCCATGTTTTTATTTTTGCTCATTTGAATGATGAAATTTGTGATCATAATATTTCTCAATTAATATATGTTGATTATGATTTTATTTTTTGGAAAGCTAATTCATATAATATTTCTAATTTGCCGAAAATTTTAATAAAGCTTCTAATCATTATATTATTGTTTCTAAGTCTATCATTGTTTTCTTTAAATCTGTGGAAGTCTTATTCAAAATCAAATTTAAAATATTTGTGGTTTTTCAATTAAATACTATACTTTAAGTTTTTTGGGGGTCATTATTAAGCCTCCTAAGTTTGTTATGATTGATTTTCTCTCTCTTATTGACAAACTACATAAGTGGTTGGCTAATTAGAAATAAAAATTAGTATCGGAAGTCGGTAGATTACAGATTATTAAGTTTATTATTTATAGGTATTCGAATTATTGGTTTCATTCTATTGTTTTACTAAAAGGTTTGAAGAAAAAAATTGTTTCTATGATTTTTTAATTATTTTCAAACAATGATAGTAATGAAAGACTTCATACTATTGCTCAGAATACAATTGCTATGTCCAAGTTTAATTGTAGTTTTGGTATCCCTTCTTTGTTTTGTGTAAGTCTAAAA
>NW_018247602.1:0-6916 GCF_001263595.1 Phalaenopsis equestris
TTACAAGCATAAATATAGTCATTTAAAGTTAAACTTCAATTCCAAGGTCAATTTAAATTAATTTTAAAAATAAAGTTAATTGAAGACAAATAAAATTTAGTTTACTTCTTTCAAAAGAAAATTTTCTTTTCCCAAAAAATTGCATTTTTAAATATTTTACACTTATTTCCATAAAATGTAGCATGAAGAAAAAGTAATTGAATCAGCTAGCTACTGCAACATCCTATCAAATTCATATACATGCATAATCAGGATAAAATGACTGCAGGAGAAAGTAAATCTAGCCTAAAACATGCTTGCAATAATATTAAACTACAAGGAAGTATATTAGCTTTAAAATCTCTTTTTCTTTCTACCACCAAACTTGATTTTTGACATGTATAACATTTAGTGCAGAAAATATAAGTAGGAAAAAAATAATTTAGAAATTCAATCTACCAAAAATGTCTACTAAAAGCATCTACAATTGCTATAATTATTTATCAGGATAGAATACATGTATTAGAAAGTAAATCTAAACTAAACATTCCAAAATGAAATTAACTAAACAAAAGTCTACTAGCATAACAGGTATCAGCATAAGCATATAAAAATGATCTTCAAGTCTTATATAATATGTAAAAAAAACACAAACACACATAATAAATGAGGTCAATTCTTCATTTCACTCATTGTATCTCACTAACTTACTTTTAATTTCTAATGAAATCAGTACATAGATATATTGGGTACTTATAAATGATTTTATAGATTTTAATCCCAAAGATAAGATTATCCCTGATATATTGGCTTCTAGGCACCAATCTCAAGAATCATCTAATCCCTTAAATTAAGCACCTCTAATAGTTATAAGGATAGTGTAAGATCATCCATATGTTACTCATCAAATAAGTTCGTGGCTTTTATCAAATGAAAACAAAGTTAGAGAAAGGAAGTAACAAAATTTAGATGTAACTGTCCTTGTTAGAATTCATTATGTTACTTATAAAACTCAAGTCTGGGTGAGGCTCAAGTTGTAGTGGACTTGTCAATCCAACTACTACAAGAGAACATACAAGTCTAACCATAATAAGAAGTTATGAAATCACCTCCCTCATGACACACAAAAAGAAAATCAAACCACTAACAATCCAAACATTTACCAATCATCAATCAAACTAATCAATCCACACTAAATAAAACACAATACAACACTAAAAATCATAACTTTTAAGCATAATAAATCAAATCACACCGATAACTATGGGTTGCCTCCAATAAAGTGCTTGGTTTAACGTCGCTAGCCCGACAAATGATTCCACCTGGATTAAAATTTCAATTCAGTAATCCTTGATCAATCACCAATTCTTTTCTAGATCTAGGGATTCCTACAATGTCCTCAAATTTAAAATTTTCTTTCAGCTCTTCCTTTTTAGATTGATTCATATCCTTGTTCCTAGTATTTCCTTCTAGATCCAATATTCTTCTAGTAATTTTCTCAATTTTCATTTTAATATCATCTTTGAAATTTTTAAGAAATGGATCTTTATATGATACTTCATGATCTCCCAAATTTTAGATCAGATTCTCTCTATATAATTTAGATTTTGGATCAAATTCTTCTAAGTTACTCTTGTCTTTCAAGTTATCTTCTAATTCTTCCCCTTGGTACTGAGTAAATGGTGGAGGTGGTCTTTCTATATATCTTTCTAATTCCTTAGGAATTTTTACCATTAGTCTTTTAATATCCTTATCCTCATCTCTGAACTCAAAGTTCTTTTGAAACATATCCTTGAATTCACTTCTAAATTTTAGTTTGATAACTGTATATTGCTCATCATTCATCTCTTTAGAATTTATCTTAGGGTGACTAGGTAAAATCTTTAGGGGGGGTAACTGTTAATTGCATTAATAATCTGTCCCAACATCAAAATCTCATTCATTTTGTCTACATACCACGGAATATGTCATTTAGTGAGTTTGAATAACTCTTTCATAGGAGATCTTTTACTGATTTCATCATTCAATTCAGGTTCATCTTGTGATTGAGTCGAATATGAAGATAGAGTCGAATTTGAAGATATAAGGACTATTGGTGTAGATGAATTCCTTAAATAGGTAGGCTTTAAAATTGTATGGGGTATATTCATTTTAATTTCATGAGATTTTTCAACAGATGGAATTAAAAGTTACTATTTTCGGAAACGTCCATCATTTCACACCTCTCCTGAATATACATACAGTCTTCTTTAAACAACATTTTAAACTCATCATGAAAGTCCATCTAGATCTCATCTGTTAACTTACTCTCAAAACTTTATTGGAAATGTTCTTTACTTATATAATCAATTTCGTCCATCCAAAAACAATCACTATCTTTTCTCTCAGTTGGATACTTCATAGTCTTTAACACATCAAAAGTGGTTTCATGGTCATTAATATTCATAGCCAGCTTTCCTTTTTGCACATCTATCATAAACTTGTCAAGTAACAAGAAAATGTCTCCCAAAAATAATGGGATTCTCTTTATCTTCCTCCATATCTAATACAATGAAGTCCATAGGAAAGATAAATTTATTGACTTTAACAAGCACATCTTGTATAACCCCTTTTGGATAAATGATAGATCGATCAGTTAACTGAAGGGTTACAGTAGAGGGAGAAATTTTGGATGAACCTAACCTTCTAAATATTGATAGAGGCACCACATTAACGCTCGCTCCTAAATCACATAAAGCTTTTCCACATAATCCTTCTCCAACTGCATAAGGAATTGTAAAGCTATAAGGATCTTTAAATTTCTGAGAACGCTTTTTCTGAAATATAGCACTGCACTCTTCACTTAGTGCAGCCGTCTCGTAATCCCCAAATTTCCTTTTCTTGTTTAAAATCACTTTCATAAATTTTGCATAACTCGGCATGTGTTCCAAAGTTTCAGCAAAAAGAATATTTATCGTTAACTTCTTAAGTACATCCATGAACTTTGAAAATTGTTAATCTAACTCATGTTGTCTAGGTCTTTGAGGAAATGTTGGTGGTGGTCTTTTTAAATTAATTTTAGTTGGAGATATTAATCTTTCCAGATCCTTAGAAACATGTTCTTCGAGTCTTTTATTTTATTTGTTTCTCTCACAACTCCTTTCTCTTTTATGACCACATCTTCTATCTCTCTTCCACTTCTTAATTGGACAGAGTCTATTTGCTCATTATTATACTTTTTAGGGTTGATCTCAGTGTTGCTATGAAGTGTTCCTTGGGGTATATTGCTAAGTGAATGAGCAATTTATCCAAGTTGATTCTCTATGTTTCTAATTGCATCATTTTAACTTTGCAATTGGTTTCCCATTTGCAATACCACTTCCTTTATAGACTTCTTCTTATCCTCAAACTGTTGATCTTTGTTAGAGTCCAGTGAATATGAAGGTCTATAATTTGTGTTCCCCTGTCTATTCCAACTTCCACTAGGATTTGCGTAATTATTTTTCCATTATTAATTTCCACCCCAAGTAGTGTGATTCCAGTTAAATCTAGGATGGTTCTTCCAACCTAGGCTATAAAATTGAGAATACGAGTTGTTTATGATTTTTAAATTTCCATATGATAAGCTAGAATCAATCATATGACCTAATGAACTTTCCTCACTTATTGGAGTAAATTGAGGCTGGTTTATTTTAAATTGGTCCAACTTTTTTGATATTGCAGCAACCTGAGATGCAAGAATTGCAATCACATTTGTATCATGAACACTGGCTACCTTTTTAGGATTTACCCTTGCAGAGGACCATTGAAATTTATTTTTAGCAATTTCTTCAATTAACGCATATGCTTTATTTTGAATGATTAACCAATTGGGCAGAACATGGTGTGGACACTTTCTTAAGAGTTCCTTAAATCTTTTCCATGCTTCGTATATTCCTAAGCTTCGTAAATTGATTCCCCTTTATACTGACAAAATAAGATATTATTGTTTCTAACTTTAGTAGTCCTTGAAGGTGAAAAATACTTAGCTAGGAATTTCTAATTTAAATCCTCCTAATTTTTAATAGAGTTAGGTGCAAATGAGCATAACCACATTTTAGCCTTATCCCTTAGTGAGAAAGAAAAAAATCTTAGCCTAACATCATCGTCTGACATGCCATTATAAGAAAATGTAGCACAAAGTTCTAGAAAAATGACTAAGTTTAAATAGGGATCCTCCGAAGAAGTTCCTCTAAACTGGTTGCTCTGCGCCAGGCAGATAATATTAGGATTTATTTCAAATGAGTCAGCTTCTAAGACAGGGGTTTATATACTTGAGTGAATTTTATCTATCGTAGGGTTTATATAATCCTTCAAAGAATTATGATGATTTTCTAAGTTATTATTTTGAATGTTTTCTATTTCCATTTCTAGTTCTTCAAGTCCTTTCTGTTTTTTTATTTTTTTTTTCTAACTCAGAATAATAAGACACTAGTCCTGCGGATCCTTTATTTTTGATACGAAACACAACAATTAGTACATTAACAATTAAAAAAATAAAACAAATGATATATTCAACACAACAAAATATTTAACAGGTCATAAGGCATAAGTCTTGCAGATCCTTTATTTTGCATATGCAACACAACAAATAATATATTAACAATTAAAAAAATAAAACAAATGATATATTCAACACAACAAAATATTTTCACAAATACCTTGTTTTTGACACAAACAATTTTTTTACAACACTTTTTCATACAAAAAACACTTTTCACACAAAAATAGTTTTTATGATACTACAATTTTTCCAAGTTTAAGCCTAATTACTTCAACTAAAATTTTCCTAAAGTTCTTACCGAAGCTTCCCCGGCAACGATGCCAAAAACTTGATGTAACTTTTTTATATGCTTAATTTTATATATTCTATATAGTCACAATGATATAAACACAAGTATACGTATTGCTCAAGTAATATAGGGCTCTAATGGAGTCCCGTTTATCGATCCCACAGGGATGTGAGGTAAGAGGTCCTTAGTCAAAGTTCTAATCTACTACTATCAGGACTTAGATTGGAATGTCAATTAAAATGGTGTTTTATTTAGCATCTACTCCTAAATGCAAATGCTAAATGTAATGATAATAACTATTCCTTGATGCAAATGTCAATTCTAAGGATAAACTCTTTTTGGATAAATTATTTTGGAGAATTTAGAGCAGTTAAAAACTACTATTCTTATGTAGTTAATTGGATAATGTATAGGAATGAGATACATGAATAGATGCACTAATTAATGTATGTGCCAAATAGGAGCAATTTTAATTCTTTACCTTGATTCAGTGTTATAGAAAATCATTGGCTAATCTCAGGTTTAGTCCCTAAATCTGTGGTTAGGCTGGGAGGATACTAGCTCTCACTCCAAAGCTCATACTTCCCTTCCCCTGAAGACTAATTCTCGCTTTAGTTCTTAAACACTATGACCAAATTGGGGATTTTAGTCTGTCACCCTAAAATCTTCAATTCTAAGCCCAAAAATGTATATTTCCCTATTTATTTGCACTCACTTCCATGAACAAAATACTCCTTCATCGAATCAAATGTGGTTCCACTTTGTTGAGAATTACACTGTCTTCTCGGGTCCTAATGCAATTACAGCTATATTTAATACTACAATAGGCCTTTATTGTAATGTAAATGAAGTGCAAGTAAAAACCATCACATTTATAATTAAAACTTCTTCTAGCATGCATCCCAAAATCCTGAACATGAATCCTACTCATTGCAAAAGAAAAGTAAAAGGAAAATAATGACATAATTCTCTCATGCCACTATTTCTTAATAAGAAGAAAAAGTAAGAAAAACACATCACAAAACACGAAGAAAACACACCGGAGAACTTCAATTCATAAATAAAAATCCACTAGACAAGTGTTTATAAAATCATAAGATAATGAAGAATACAATACTTAGCTTTTTCCTCTTGAAAGAAAGATGAAAATCTCTCCCACGAAGTCTTCCACTGATCCATGCAATGCTAGAACATTATCTTACATATTCTCTCAAAATCCACTCACCAATCTCTCCAAAAAGGTAGAAATCTACATTTATACTCATATTCTAAGATCGCTAAACATTTTCCACATTTCCTCACTCACACACACTACTTTTTCTAACATAAAAGCACTCTCTTATAGTGTAGGGATGAATTTCTCAAGAGATTCCTCAAGCAACCTTCCACAAAGCATCCAAATACATTGAATCTTCTAGGCATTCACCGAGGATCACGTCCAAACTATCTCGGGCACTGTCGGCATTGTTTTGGGTGCTATTGAGACCCACTTCACGTCATTCTCTGCACTTTTGCGCCGGTTCTGGAGCCGTCGGCTTCCATGATTTTGCTCTGTTTTAGCTCCGTTTGACCACGTTTCAGTTGTGTTACGTTTATAATAGATAAACCTATAAAATAAGCATAAAAATAGTCTTTTTTTAAAGTTTAATTTCATTTAAAAATGTGTGAGAAGTTTAAATGAGATTAAGCATCGAAAGACATATCAAAATGTGCCAGGATAAAATTTTCTTTCTTGCTCGTTTCTGCTCCAAATTGCACCGTTTTTGCTTCTATTTCTTCAAAACTCCATTTCTAATGCATAAAATCAAAAATATACAAAATACCTTCTTTTAAACTGTAATATCAGTAAAAATCATTAAATATGAGCATAAAATATATAGGAAGAATTAGTAATTTTTTTGGCGTATCAATCAACATAAAAAACAATTTTTCGTAGACTTAAACGGATGTCATAATTTTTTTAGTTTATTTAATCGAGTCTTACTAGTAAATAGTGTTTCTACCCATCAGGATAGACGCGTTGCTTGCGTTGTTAGGCTCGTTTATTTAAACTACTGAGGATTTGAGATCGATCCGGTCATATATTTTCAAAATTTAAAAATACTATATTTCCTATATATATATAT
>NW_018247602.1:7031-9494 GCF_001263595.1 Phalaenopsis equestris
CCAAAGAACTCCCCCAAAAAAGACTAGGGACCACCCTTCCCAAAAAAAGTAAAATTACAATGACTCAACAAAGAAAGAAAAATGAATTTAAAATGCATTTGCACAAAATTTAGTCATGTGTCCATATAAGCAATTTTGAAGTGAGGAACATCTAGAGTATCTCCTTGCAGCACGTAATGCAAGGCCAGAAGGTAATGCAGGGCTGGTGGAGGGTTAGCAGCAAGCTTAGTCATGTTAGAATTTGATCCAACCCGGGCCAACCAATTTGCAGGTTGATTTCCTTCCCTATAGATGAAAGTGAACTGAATTTGTACCTTGCTACTAAGATCTCTGATTTTATTAAGCCAGTATGAGTGATGCCAGGGAGCTCCCTCCTCATGATTCAAGAGGTGAATAATTATAGCAGAATCCACTTCTAACCAAAGCTTATTCCACTTAGCCTTAATGGCAAGGATGATTGCCCAATACACAACAATAAGTTCAGTCTCAGTTGCATCAGTGGCCATAACTGGGGTGTAGAAATATAACAGGCACTTACCCAAATGATTTCTATAAATGCCACCCACTCCAGCTCCATTTTTGGTAAAGCTTCCATCTCTATTAGTCTTCACAATGGGGTAGTTTGGGGCTTTCCAGTAGACTCTAATAACTTGAGGATGTTTAGAATTGATTGTTAGACAGGAGTTGGAGATGTTAGGAAATCTTTTCCAGTTAATCATCTTATGAAGATAAGATAGACAGTTTCTAGCATTTTCCCAACATTTGGGTTAGCATCTTCAAACTTAGCTTTGTTTATTTCCATCTAGAGAAACCAGGCAATGATGAAGGGAGTGGTAGCATATTTTTTCTGCTGCCAGCTCAACCAGGGCTTGACAAGCCTATCCCAAGTGAAATCATTGTCATCAATGGTCAACTGATTCAAGATTTGTTTCCAAACCTGTTGGGCAAAGTTACATTCAAAAAATAAATGATTCAAAGTTTCCTCCTCATTCTTGCATAACTAGCATTTAGATGGAACCCTTAAACCCTTCAGTTTAAGTATGTCATCAGTAGGGATCATTTTATGAAATATTCTCCAGCAGAGAAAGGGCATAGAAGGGGATAGAAATTTGTTCCAAATCTTGTCTCCCCAGAGTGTTTGCTCCCAACTGAAACTTTTGGAGTATATGGCTTTGGTAAGGCTTTGATGGGAGGTAGTCTGAAACTTTATTAGCTGTACTTCTGTTGAACTTTATGTTGGTCACTTTAGTAATAGAGTGAGCTTGCAGCGGATTGGAAAGCATAGCTAGTGACCACTGATCTCCATCCCAGCAATCAGCCACTTTCAAATCACTATTGTAGATATTAGTAATGGGGGATAACCAGTTTTTAGGACACCAATTGTCAAGCCAAAACCTGATTTCACCATTACCTAGTTCCCACCTATAAGTGGTTTCAGCAATATGTCTGAAATTCAACATTTCCACCCAGATTTTAGAATCTCCAGTTTTCCTTAGCACCAGGGTGGGGTGTTGATTTTTGCAATACTTACCCCACATAAATTTTGCCCAAAGGGAATCGTGAGCTCTGAAACTTATCCAAAGTTTACAAAAATTGATTTGAAGAAGTTGATTAAGGTCCTTAAAGCCAATGCCCCAGCAACAATTTGAGGTTTAACAACTTTTCTCCAGGAAGCCCAATGCATTTGCTGCCTTTGTCCAGACCACAGGAATTTATTGAAAATTCTTTCCAGCTGGGTTTGAGTGCTTTTCTTAATATTAGTCATTTGCATTATATAAGATGGAAAAGTAGTGATAATGCTTTTTAACAAAGTAATTCTCCCCCCATTTGATAAGAAGGTATGTGTCAATCCATTAAGAAGATTTGAGATTTTGTTCAAGACCTCATCGAATTGAATTTGTTTGGTTCTTCCAATGATAAGGGGAACCCCTAGATACTTACATTGGGAATTGAGAAGTTGTAAAACCAGTGTAATTGGCTGCCCAATGGTTGTGAGTAGAGAAGGCATGATTGTAGAAGACCATCTGACACTTTGCTGGATTGAAGAACATTCCTGAGTGAGCTTGGAATTTTTGTAGTAGCTGGAAAACTTTTTTGATGGCATTCTTACTGGCTCTAGAGAAAACCATTATGTCATCAACAGACAATAAATGGGTAAGGGAAATATTAGATCTATGGTGGTATCTAATTTGATTGTGATTCAGGAGAGCTTCATCCAACATTCTAGATAAGTAATATATAGCAAGAATGAAGATGGTGGGTGATAAAGAATCCCCTTGTTTTAACCCTCTGGCAGTAGTGAAAGGGCCCCTCCCCTACCCATTTATCAAAATAAAGTATTCATTTTTTTGTAGCCATCTTCTAATCAGTTGACAGAAATCAATATTAAAATCTCTGGCAATGATGACTTCCATTATGAAATTCTAGTTTATGGTGTCATAAGCTTTCCTTAAGTCCAGATTA
>NW_018247603.1:0-634 GCF_001263595.1 Phalaenopsis equestris
CTCGCCTGTGATTAGCCAAAGTTAAGGTTGCGTACAAACAGAGCTGTGTCGAGCAGGGTTGTGTTCGAATTTGAGTTCATTTATAAAATACGAGGTTCGGTGGAGCTCGAGTTGAATCTGGCTTTTATGACTGTGTTCAAACTTGAGCTTGTTTATTAAATCTGAGCTCGAACATTCATCGAGCTTTTGTTTATGTTAAAGCATAGTTTATGTTTGAGTTTGGTTCTTGTTTGTTTTATATGATAATAATCGAGTCAATATTAAGTAAATTAGTGAGTAGATTATCAAGCAATTTAATTTCTATCCAAGCAATCATTATTGAACAATTTAAATGGCATTATTTATTTTCTAACTAAATAAAATACAAAATAATGAGTAATATGCTTTTTAGAGGTCACAAATCTGTTGTCATTGCTAGTGCTGCAGAGACTTTTCCTATACTAATGGTCCGTTTGGGGCAGCTTGTGCGTTTCAGAATAAACATGCGGGCCGGCCGCAGGGGTCGATCTGCGGCATGCATTTAGTGTAAAAACCCAAACGCAGTTTCAGATAAGCTGGCGAAAAGCGCGAAAAGCGCGAGCCAAACGGTACGACAACGTTTTTGAAAATGCCGCTCGCACTTATAAGCTGCCCC
>NW_018247604.1:0-471 GCF_001263595.1 Phalaenopsis equestris
TTAATTCATTATTTAGTTCAATCTCCTAGTTTGTCAGTCAACATGCAAATCAAGTGTTCTAGTTTAAAAGTTATGCATTTGGTTTTCTATCATAAGTTGTTCTCGATTGACTTTTATCCCTAAGTTCAATTTATAATGTGGGTTTTCTATTCCATGTTGAAGTTCACAAAAAACTTCATGTGTATGTTATTCAAGTTTTCTATACTTTCATATTTAAAATTTTAATGTCGTCCTCATGTTATAATATTTGTTTAGTTCAATCTGCTAGTCTACTTTTCACTGTTGCATTGAGGATATTCGTGCAGAGTATTCTAATATTGAGGAAAATTTTGAATTTGCTACCTCTTTGAACAATAGATGATTAAAGACATTAAGGGAGGCAAACAAACATGCTGATCGTTTAGCTAGATTAGTTGTTTCTCTAACTAGTGTTGTAGTAGATCCTGTTTCTACCCATCTTCTTAAGTTTCT
>NW_018247605.1:0-471 GCF_001263595.1 Phalaenopsis equestris
TTAATTCATTATTTAGTTCAATCTCCTAGTTTGTCTGTCAACATGCAAATCAAGTGTTCTAGTTTGAAAGTTATGCATTTGGTTTTCTATCCTAAGTTGTTCTCCATTGACTTTTATCCCTAAGTTCAATTTCTAATGTGGGTTTTCTATTCCATGTTGAAGTTCACAAAAAACTTCATGTGTATGTTATTCAAGTTTTCTATACTTTCATATTTAAAATTTTAATGTCGTCCTCATGTTATAATATTTGTTTAGTTCAATCTGCTAGTCTACTTTTCACTGTTGCATTGAGGATATTCGTGCAGAGTATTCTAATATTGAGGAAAATTTTGAATTTGCTACCTCTTTGAACAATAGATTATTAAAGACATTAAGGGAGGCAAACAAACATGCTAATCGTTTAGCTAGATTAGGTGTTTCTCTAACTAGTGTTGTGGTAGATCCTGTTTCTACCCATCTTCTTAAGTTTCT
>NW_018247606.1:0-1038 GCF_001263595.1 Phalaenopsis equestris
GAGCCCGCGGGACAAAAATAGGAAATGAAACCAGGATATGAAATATCTAACATCATCACAACAATAGCCAGCGAGAAGGAGGAACAAGTAGAGGATGTACATCAAGGTCCTCCAAATCTTAAAGCAATCAAGAAATCAATAATTGAGGAAAAAGTTGAGAAACTCAGGGTCGAGATTTCTGAGTTAGCTCGAGAGCATGGACTTTCCGTCAATAGTGATAATGAAGACTTTAATTACGGTGATTACTTGGAGGAGGATTTTATTGATGTCCATGTAATTGAAACCATAGCTGCCACATCTGCGCTCGAGGCTCAATCTCGCACCGAAGAGAACGCCATAGATGAACTACGTTGGGCTGTCCTCCTAAGGGATGAGTAAGTTAGTCTACTGGAGAAAAGAATAGAAGAGATGACCACAACCATGACCTATATGGCCACTATTCAAGGGCAATCCCAAGTACCGCAATTAGCTTCTCCAAAGATCAATCAACCAAAAATCATACACATCACAGATGAAAGAAGAGAGGTTACTTCAACAAACAGAGATGAGCAACATAGAAACGATTCTCCATCAAATGCCATGATAGAAAAGGAATTCAAGGAAATGGTTGAACAGGTACGGGACGCCTTAACCCAATCTAAGGATGGTGTATTGGTTCTAAGGGTAGACCTTACCCGGAGGAATTCGATGCCGTGCCTTTCCCCAAGGGTTTTGTAGCCCCAAACTTCAAGATATTTGATGGAACTGGAAATACCAGACAACATATAGCACATTTTCCAGCCAGTTATGACAACATGAGAAATAGTGAAGCTCTACTCTTCCAACAGTTTGTCAGCAGCTTGTCATCAATTACTTTTGACTGGTACGCTGACTTGCTCAACTGGTCAGTCAAAACATTTTTCAAGTTGGAAAAACTTTTTGTGAAAAAATTTGCCGGGGCACAACACTATGTGTTTATTGGAGAGCTCAAGATGGAAAAGGAAAAGCCTAGCGAAACCTTGGTAGAATACATTTTAAGGTGGAGAAACCTTAGCATGA
>NW_018247607.1:0-510 GCF_001263595.1 Phalaenopsis equestris
TAAAATGGTAATTAAAATAAAAACTTTATTTTTAGAGTATTTTTAATATTTAAAAAATTAAAAAATGATTAAAATCACAAAAATAAAAAAATTCATCAAAATATTCTAAATTATTTCCTAAGCATTTAGGTACAATTGGAATATTTCTCCTAATTTTCTAAGTGAAGATATTGAATTTTGAAGCTTAAAATAATTTTTAAAGGATAAAAATGGATTTTCACTAAAATAATTCTAACAATTCAAAAAAAAAATTAGAAAAATGTGAAATTTGTTTCTATGAGTTCTTGGCCTCATAAAGATTTAATAATTTCTTGACCTCATAAAGATTTAATAAAAATGTGAAACATAATTTTCCATATGTAAAATATTTTATAATTAATAAATACACCAGAACTTGAAATAGTTTTAATAATTAAAATAAAACTTCACAAATCATGAAATTTGGTCCCAATGGTTCTCTATTTTAGGTCTAGCTCCAGTAAGAATTTCAAGGGATTAGGCTTTACCTTG
>NW_018247608.1:0-1190 GCF_001263595.1 Phalaenopsis equestris
GAAAGAGAAAAGGAGAGAGAAAAATATGGATGTTTTCCGAGTTTTTTTGCCTCTTTTATTCCACGCAAAATAAAATTTACGAGTGAGTGAAGAAGGAAAGCATGTTCCGTAAATGAGCGTTGAGAGAGAGAGTCTAGGGACCCTTTTATACATGTTAAGGACCCTCTATTTATAGAAGTACAAAGAGAGGCAAATAGGATATTACATGTATGCTCTTGCCTTATAAGAGCGGCAGACAGTATTTCAGTTCTTCCATCACCCAGACCTAAAGTCTGTCTGCAAGAACCATCGAATTTTGGTGACCGACCAAGTGGGTTAGCGGTTGGAGGTGGCTGGCCAATGACCACCCTTCAAGGGGTCGACTGACTGGTTGACTTCCAAGTGGTTGGTCATGGGTAGTCGGTATCCGGAGGGTGGCATTCCTATATGGTTCTTACGACACTTCCTTCGGCTCAGCGGGGTAGAATTTTTTTTTATACATGAAGCGCAAGAGTTACTTACCTCTTGGAGACGAAGCTGTGATAAGAATGAAAAATTTATAAGTACAGAAGCTACAGCCCCATGAACTTCTAACTAGACGTAAATTTTGTACCGTTCTTTTATTAGCAAATGAGTTGATTTTTTATAGTATACTCAATTAAGTTTTCTTTAAATTTTTATGTTTAAAATTTTGCCCAACTCAAGTTTCACTCTTTGCACATCTCTTTTGTCCTTCTTGGAATAATGTCTCCTTTGGACCTCACCTTTCGTCAGGTCATAGACAGTTCTTATCGCAGCCTTCACGAAGGTAACCATTAAGCCTTGTTAATTCTGTTATTTGTGTCGTACCTTTTGTGGATCTTGTCGATAGGTAGAGAACCACCTCTATAGTTTTTTTCGAGTCGAGTTTCGTTATGGGTTGAGAAGAGTTCCCATGGTTCAGTGTGAGGGCAGATTTTATTTTGCTCATCCCAGATTAGAGGCTTTAATAAACAGAGATCTTGTTTGCTCATCATAGTTGAGAGACTGAAATGAAGAGAGATTTTGTATGCTCATCCCGAAGGTGAGGCTTTGAGTAAGGAGAGATCTTTTCTTTTTCATCTTTTTATTTTTTATCTTTTTTTCTTCTTCGTGATCTCTTAAAAAAAAAAACTTAAAGAAAGCAAATACTTATCTTTTTTTATTCTTCTGTGTTGGGTTTTATCTTTCAT
>NW_018247609.1:0-1160 GCF_001263595.1 Phalaenopsis equestris
CACGATAGTGAATCTCATGGTATTGTAGCTGCTACGGTAATGTGACAATATTTAAGCGGGAAACTTCCGCATCAATTTCTCAGAGTTGGGAGAGCTTCAACCTCATCCATCAAAGCTTCTATCTCATAGTATGGTGTCAGGTCGACAACTTTGAAGGTGGCAGAAACGTTATAATATATGGTAAATCAATGTTGTTGGCATTGACATTCGAAAGCACATATTAATATAATAGATATACATCTTGTTTTGGCATAATCATAATTGGAGACGTATGTAGATGAATAATATCACGAACCGAGCCTCGAGCTATTAGATTTGTAATTGGATCTTTCAATCATATCAATCCGAGTGCATCTAATAAACAATTATGCAAGAAGGAATCAACTATGTGACGAAGTCTATAACAGGCTAGATCACACTAAAGCATAATCACTAAGTTATCTCTTTTTCTTTTTTGAAAGAACATAAATCTCACTGTAGGGCATTCTTTTTTCCAAAAAATCCAAAGGCAGTTTCCGACGTTGTAGTTCATCTATCTTGTTCAATCATGATCAGTGAAAAAAGATCATTCTCTTGATTGTACAATCTGATTGGATATGTCCAAATCTAAGATACTTGAAAAACTTTCTGACTGTGATGGATTTGGGAAAGCAGATTGACTTCATAAGTTCTCCAATCTAAATTAGTTTCTCCTCATGCGAGGGCTTGGATGTTCCCCTTGAAGTACTCTTGCGGCTCGATCCTAATATTGAACTCTGTCTGTAAGGTGTGGCGGTCATTCTGTTATGTTCTCTACACTTGTGAAGTTGGGGAGTTATCATCCGATTTGTTATGAGCCGATAGATACTGACGCTGCATCTCCCATTTCATCTTTAAACCAGGTAGCGATTTTGTCTTTTCCCTCACAATGACTTAGATCCTTCAAATGTTTCCACCAAAACAACACTCTTGTTTAACTTGCTAGCAACTAACTTTATCATTCTTCCGGTGGGACATTTTGGTACTCGAAGAAAAGTTTCACGATTTGGAGCTACTCGATGAAATCATCCGGATCTAAGTAGTCATCAAAATATGGCAAATCTACATTTCAAAATTCAAGTTTTCTTAAATATTTCAGGTCAAAACTTCGGGATAGAGGTTCTACAAATGATAAAGTTAGT
>NW_018247610.1:0-1160 GCF_001263595.1 Phalaenopsis equestris
CACGATAGTGAATCTCATGGTATTGTAGCTGCTACAGTAATGTGACAATATTTATGCGGGAAACTTCCGCATCAATTTCTCAAGGTTTGGAGAGCTTCAACCTCATCCATCAAAGCTTCTACCTCATAGTATAGTGTCAGGTCGACAACTTTGAAGGTGGCAGAAACGTTATAATATATGGTAAATCAATGTTGTTGGCATTGACATTCGAAAGCACATATTAATATAATAGATATACATCTTGTTTTGGCATAATCATAATTGGAGACGTATGTAGATGAATAATATCACGAACCGAGCCTCGAGCTATTAGATTTGTAATTGGATCTTTCACTCATATCAATCCGAGTGTATCTAATCAACAATTATGCAAGAAGGAATCAATTATGTGACGAAGTCTGTGACAGGCTAGATCACACTAAAGTATAATCACTAAGTTGTCTCTTTTTCTTTTTTGAAAGAACATAAATCTCACTGTAGGGCATTCTTTTTTCCAAAAAATCCAAAGGCAGTTTCCGACGTTGTAGTTCATCTATCTTGTTCAATCATGATCAGTGAAAAAAGATCATTCTCTTGATTGTACAATCTGATTGGATATGTCCAAATCTAAGATACTTGAAAAACTTTCTGACTGTGATGGATTTGGGAAAGCAGATTGACTTCATAAGTTCTCCAATCTAAATTAGTTTCTCCTCATGCGAGGGCTTGGATGTTCCCCTTGAAGTACTCTTGCGGCTCGATCCTAATATTGAACTCTGTCTGTAAGGTGTGGCGGTCATTCTGTTATGTTCTCTACACTTGTGAAGTTGGGGAGTTATCATCCGATTTGTTATGAGCCGATAGATACTGACGCTGCATCTCCCATTTCATCTTTAAACCAGGTAGCGATTTTGTCTTTTCCCTCACAATGACTTAGATCCTTCAAATGTTTCCACCAAAACAACACTCTTGTTTAACTTGCTAGCAACTAACTTTATCATTCTTCCGGTGGGACATTTTGGTACTCGAAGAAAAGTTTCACGATTTGGAGCTACTCGATGAAATCATCTGGATCTAAGTAGTCATCAAAATATGGCAAATCTGCATTTCAAAATTCAGGTTTTCTTAAATATTTCAGGTCAAATATTCGGGATAGAGGTTCTACAAATGATAAAGTTAGT
>NW_018247611.1:0-745 GCF_001263595.1 Phalaenopsis equestris
TAGTGGAGCACATTTCTACTCTCCAGCTGTGTGCATTCCGTGCGTAATGTATGGATAAAGCCAAAGCCAAAGCCTATTATTGGTCGATATGTTTTCAAATTGCATGGTGGAAAAAAAAAAGGTAATTTTAAATTTTCAATAACAATTCATCATACAATCAATTTAGAAAATTAAGGAGATAAATGATTTTAACTTCAGTTTTGAAAGCATAGCAATTGTATTCTAACAAGAGAATAATGTTGTTAAATTTTTGTCTAAATTAATCATTATTCCTCAAGATGTGAATGTGTAGAGCAAAAATGCCACGAATCTCAAAGGAATCAAACGACTCGGAGTGGAGTTTTAGATGACTGAAGTTCCGAGCTAAAGAGTGAGATGTAGACTGGTCAAGCAATCGATTGACTGCACAGCGAACTCGACCGACATACCTCTCACCAAGAATGAAACCTGGGGACAAATAAGTAGGTCAAGACAAGAATGAAACATGGGGACATTCTCTATCTCTCTACTATGCCTCGCTTCTCTCTATTCTCCTCTCATCTCTAACTCAAGGGTGTGTAATACGGAAAGACAAGTTAGGATTTAACAATGAAAAATTTATGTTTAATTTGTCTTTTTTTATAATTTTTTACATCATTAACTTAGAAAAAAAATTATGTAGAGTATTTCGATATTTGACAATTTACTCCTCATGTTTCATATTTTTATATTATTAATACTATTATATTTATATTAGGAAAAATAA
>NW_018247612.1:0-2763 GCF_001263595.1 Phalaenopsis equestris
AAAAAATATCCTAAAGGATCGTAACTTTATTCTCCTCTTCAAGGGTAACACCCTCACTTGGAAAGCCTACAATGTCTCTATACTCTGATTAAGGCCAACTCACATCTTTTTCAATTCTTTTCAAGAATTCATCTATTATTGATATTATTGGGACAGAAAAATTATTATGAAGGATAATTCATCCCGACAATTTGCCAACTAACATCTTAATGATAATATATCTATTGCACAAGAGTTATTCACCTTTCTTGTGCTTGCAAGGATGTGGTCAGCCCCTACAAACATGGTCTTCCATGCCCTCGAATAAATGACCAGCTCATCTTCGAAGGGTGTCAGTATCGTCTCCCCAAAATTTAGGTACTTCCGTTGATTTTCAGAGGAACGAGATTTTCCTGATGTTAGCATTTCAACAACATGGGAAATCTCCCAAGAAAAAGCACGACAACAATTCAAAAGAAAAATCCTCCATAAATCACCAAAGTGGTGTAGAAAATCTCATTTGTGAAGCGCAACAACGATGATACGGGAGATATTTTTGATCGCCTGCTAAGTAGGTTTGGAACACCCTTTTTCTTCCTTCAGAAAGAACAACATTGATGCAAAAGAAGACCCCATTGATCATCTACTGGGCCAGTCAATAAACATTTGTTTTTTCCTCTAGAAAGCAAAACATCGACGTGAAAAAAGATCTCGTTGATCACCTGTTAAGCAGGTCAGCAACATATTTTTTTCTATAAGCCATTGATTGTGTGTTAGTAGGTTAATGGACTCTTCCTTCCTTCTCTCCTTTCTATCTATTTATAGGTCGGGGAAAAAAGAAAAAAATAAAAAATATATTTTCAAAAAAATCTAAATTTCTAAAAAAATATAAATTTTCTTTTTAAAATAATATTAAAGAGTAAAAAAATTTCTCATATTTTTCTCCTTTATTGATTATATATTATAAAAAAAGAAAAAAATAAAAAATATATTTTAAAAAAAATCTAAATTTCTAAAGAAATATAAATTTTCTTTTTAAAATAAGATTAAAGAGTAAAAAAATATCTCATATTTTTCTCCTTTATTGATTATATATTATAATTTAAATATCTAATTTCTTTCTAAATATTTAAATTAAGTTGCATTTATGGCAAAACCATGAAATTAAATTTCTCTTAATTTGTGCGTTTACATACATAGCATACAGTTGAAAATCTTTGTTTTGTTGTTCTTATAATTTTCTAATTACATGTCTAAAGCCCGAAGAACAATATGTGTGTGTACTAAAAAGTTGAAATATTTACATGTTAAGCATCAAAAGTTGTATATTTACATGTATAACACTTGAAGCATTAGTATTACATCAATAATATCATGGTAAAAATAAAGTACCCTGAATTTTGTTATTTTTGAATGATGAAATTGGTCTTGCCCAAAAATAGAAGATCAACTGGTACATCATCAACAAACTCCCATCATCCGACATAAATCTCGAGGCATACCATAAATCTAGAAGCAATTTTTTGAGCAATAAATATTCAAACTTCAATTAAATATCATTCATAATTTTGATTTCAACAAACTTGCAGTGAAACTAACCAGCTTGACGAGACATACCCAATAATATAAAAATTGGTTCAAGCCGAGTCAAATCAATCCCAGATCATGTCGTTAAACTAATTTTGAACGTTTGTAATGCATAATTGGAAAGTCAAACACATTTCAAATCTGATATGCTTATAGTCAAATCGAGCATCTTAATGAGAATAATCCAACGAGCTCAAGATTACTCAATTCTGATATCTTCAAGGCACTTAAATATTCACAAAATATCATATGATTGAGGGAACATTCCCAAGCCTTCTGATCAGAGTGATATCGATTCCTCTCTTATTTGTAACATGAACTATATAAATAGAGCTCTACCCCACTTGAAAAGAGAGAGAGACCTTGAACCTGATGAAGATTGAAGCTTGAAGAAGGATCTGAAGTCTGTCATCGCTTATGTAATGTAGATTTAGCAAACACCTCTAGCCACCGACCACTATCGACTCCGCTTGCTGGTCACCATCGACTATTGCCCTCCGGCCACCGTTGACCACATTTGGTCGCCCCTCAATCATTACAATGACATCTCTTACAAAATCATGATGTGCAATGCAGAATCCCAACGTACATTGTGGAGTGGGGTGCATTGAAGCATCTCAAAGATGGTGTATACATACTCATAATATGATGCAACGATACACCCCGATGACAGTGTAATGAATCACCCCAAAGACAGTGTATCAAGATACTCTAAATACGACAAAATGATATATCCTGATGATGGTGTAACAGCACTCCCCATATATGATGCAACATTATCCTTTGAAAATGGTGTAATAACACACCTCAAAAATGATAACTTTTTTTGGGCTCTTAAAACTCTCTTATTCCAACCCACCACTACACCCTACATGACCACCTACGACCTACATGGTCAACATCTCGTGCAGCTCTTGACTCAGGCATCATAGCTCAACACTACAATATATTAAATCAACTATGACCAACCTGGTTCATAACTCGTGCGACTCTCGACTCTGGCTATGGTGGCCTACGTACTTCACCAAACCTCACTACTACAGCCTACACAACCAATTACGACCTACTTGGTCCCTAGCTTGCACAGCTCATGACTCCTGCCTTTGCGACCTACGAACGTCATCACAACTCACCACTATAACATTTGTGGCCAACAACCATCAATGTAGTCCATAGTTCGTGTGGCTCTCGATATCA
>NW_018247613.1:0-1172 GCF_001263595.1 Phalaenopsis equestris
TTTGTTACACTACTGCCACCATAGTCGTTCCTATGGTGAAAGAGTTTTATGTAAATATACAAGGAATAATATAAGGAATTGTCTATGTGTGAGGAAGGTTTGAGCAATTCACTCTTTTAAGAATAAACAAAATGTTTATGATTAAAAATATGTCTATCTGCCATTATGTGAATTTTACCCCTACGAGAGAATATGAACGAACTCTATCAGTACCTTACGGATGAAGGTGCGAATTGGGAGGCCAAAGATGATGGGAATGTAAGTTTTTTGTCATCATTGTTAAATCCTGTCTCTAAGGCATGACACTTCATTATTGCATCGAAATTACTATCTACTATCAAAATCAGTAAGGTAACTAAGAAAAGTGTTATTTTAAATTACTGTATTCAAACTAGAAAAACTATTGATATTGAAGCAATCATTGTGAAATCAATTTTTGTTTTGATTGTGAATGGGTCTCCAACTGGACCTGAACATCCATCCACTATTTTCCTACTATGCAGTAAATCACAAGTACCTTATGAGAGTTTGGAAAAAGTGCTTCTTCCTTGGAAGCCAATGGATCCCGAACTCTATTGCAACTGTATTGGAATGTGAGATGAAAACGATATGAATGTACTGATGGATCAAGGATCCCTGAATTCATGACCTATTCAGACTTACTTCAGTTCTAATGCACTATTAGAAAGGGTCAAGAAGTTAGAAAAAGATGTGCAAAATCTTATGCATGCAATGGGGAATAGTTCTGAAATGTTGGATCACTTGGATTTGAGACTTAAAGAACATTTTGAGCATACTAGTCGTATTGAAGATGGCTTGGTACGTATGTTCAGGAAACATGCTTGGACTGAGGAAGATTTGACTGATGAGTTTCCTTATTGACCCTTCTACAATGTGTATGTGCACTACCAATCTATGGGAGATATTCAGGAGGATGAGAGTGAAGAAGATAATCCATGCATGAAATGTTTTACATTTTATTTAGTACCACTTGTTTTAGTTGTTTGGTGTTTTAAATTGTATTTACTTTTATTGTTGCACTATATTGATGTTTGTATTTGCTATTTTGATTTTTATATCTCAGTTTTAGGATTTCTTGGTTTGCTTTAAACAACCAATTAGATGTTTGCTGGCTTCATAAATGTTAGTTTGTCATAGCACAAATTTTATAT